>NC_060887.1:13430462-13730462 GCF_014805685.1 Silurus meridionalis
CACTCACTCACTCACTCACCTAATCACCCATTCACTCACTCACTCACTCACTCACTTACTCATTCACTCACTCACTCACTCACTCACCTATTCACTCACTCACTCACTCACTCACTTAATCACCCATTAACTCACTCACTTATACACTCACTCACTTAATCACCCATTAACTCACTCACTCACTCACTCATACACTCACTCACTCATACACTCACTTACTCACTCACTCACCTATTCACTCACTTACTCACTCCCTCACTCACTTAATCACCCATTCACTCACTTACTCACTCACTCACTCACTCGCCTAATCACCCATTCACTCACTCATTTACTTACTCTCTCACTCACTCACTCACTCACCACTTAATCACCTATTCACTCACTCACTCAATCACCCATTCACTCACTCATACACTCACTCACTCACTCACCTAATCACCCATTTACTCACTTAATCACCCATTCACTCACTCACTCACTCACTCATACACTCACTCACTTACTCACTTAATCACCCATTCACTCACTCACCCACTCCTTACTCACTCACTCACCATACACTTACTCACCCATTCCCTCACTCACTCACTCACTCACTCACTTACTTAATCACCCATTCACTCACTCACTCACTTACTCACTCACTCACTCACTCACCACCACTCACCCATTTACTTATTTTCACTCACTTAATTACTTATTTTCTCACTTACCCATGCACTTACTCACTCACTCATTCACTCACTTACCCATTCATACACTCTCTCTCACTTACCTATTTATTCATCTACTCACTTACTCTCTCACTCACCCATGCACTCACTAATTCACTCACTTACTCACTTACTCACATATTCACTCACTCACTCTTTTAATCACTCACTTACTTTCTCCCCACTTACCCATGTATTTGCTTACCCATTCACTAATCTATGCACACATTTACCTACTTACCCACTCACTCACTCACTCACTCACTCACCACTCACTCACTCACTCACTCACTCACTCATTCACTCACCACTCACTCACTCACTTGCTCACCATATTCCTTACATACTTCCCATAAACTTCCTCCCTCACTAATTTACTAACTCACTCACTTTTTCATTCACTCATTCTCAGAATTCACTCACTCACCAATTTTCCTATTCACTCACATAAACTAAACACCCACCCACTCACTTACTTACCCATTCACTCGCTCAATCATTAACTCAACCACTCATTTACACAATCACTCATTTACTCATCCACTCACTCACTTCCTCACAGTAACCACTTTATCTTGGTCAGGGTGCTATCCCAGGAACACAGGGCATATGGTGAAAATACACCGAAGGTGGAAAGCAGGTCTGTTGCAGCCACATTTACACTTGGCCAATTTACATCAGCCGATCCACTTACTAATGTTAGTTTGATAGGTGAAGGAATCCCATGCGGACACAAAAAAAAGGCCAAAGGAATTTCACACAGACAGTTAGCTGGGCTCAAAATACACCCAGAGACCCCAGAGCTAGGAGACAGCAACTCTACCAGCTGCACTACTCTGGCCCACTAATTGAAGAACCCTTTAAAGCATTTAGTGTGTACATGCAGGAGGGAGCATCAAACTAATTTAATGCTAAAATAAAAAGGCACTGCTGGATCATGACTAAGCAGAATTTATATGGTGGATCATTCTTATTCTCATTCTCAATGTGAATCAGTGTGGTACTGGTTCAAGTCAAATCATGCACAGCTACCTTTCTGTCAATGTTAATAGACACCCGCAATATTTTCCCTTTTTTTGGTATAGCCAGAGAATTTAGCTTGTCTTTTCTGTGTGTATCCTCTAACCATGATCAGTGATAAAATATATGACCTAAGAGCTGATGGTGAGCTCAGCATGTATATTGTGGTGAACATATGGCTACAGCCCGGAAACTACAAATGTACAAAGTGAGCTCCTTAAAGACATTATTTGTACAAAGAACCCTGACCTCAACTCCAAATGAAATTCCAACTACATGCCAGGTTTTTGTGCTTGTGCTTGATCCAAACTAAACAATCCAAACTAAACAAATTAAAAGGTGCTGAAAGGAGCTCAGTTGTCAGTTTGCTTTGTAATTTTAAGCACAACGATTAGCAAATTGACGAAGAAAGCAGTTTAAGAAACAATTTTGCCATCAAAAAATTTCCCTCAGGTAGTTTAAGTAGCAGAATTCTTTTTTTTTGCACATGAGATCGTTGAATAAGCTGATTTACTGTATTATTTATGTAATTTATGTCTTGTGTTTTTGTCTGTTTTACTTGTGTCCTTAATTTATGTCATAGTCTGCTTTGTTTAGAGGCTAGCAGACTGGTTCCTGTACATATGACAATAAACCCTTCACTCTTGAATCTTATACGCAACATTATACATTTGGCATTTTTAAGGAATGATTTCTCACATACTATCAGAGAACCACTGACTTTTTCGATTTGCTCATTACAATTTAAGCACACACACACACACACACACACACACACACACACACACACACACACACACACACACACCAGATGTGGTTCCTCAAGGGATTCAAAATAGGGCAAAAACTCTTATCAAAATAAGGAACAGGACAGCTATGCTCACTGGCCAATTGAACTACTTATCTCTTCTTTCATGTTAAAAAAAAAAAGAGCTCTCTGAAATTTGGGAGATTTTGAGGAAATCTTATTAATCAAGAAAAATACCACCACAGGCTAAAATCCTGATTGCAGTACTCGAACGGTTTGCTGTGCTTTGCTGCTTTGCGTTTTCTGGAGCAAACTAAGAAATTACTTTTGGTTTAAATACAAATACTAGTAAAAATACTGCAGTAGATCGAACTGAGTTTTCTCTATTTGATTCTGAGCTACAGTTACGGTTTCTCTAAAAGCATGCATCGTTTTATGTTTTGGATGAAAACTGAATCAGTCTCATTTTTTTCTGTCCAAGTTAAAAGAATAAGTTGTTGATCTTTCAAAAAACAGTGATAAAATGATGACCTACAATATAATACAAAGCTAAAGAAAAAAAAAAGATATACTCTATATGGAGAAAACATGATTAATCCTCCAAGCTAGAATGAAGAGAAAACCTTTGAGCTTAACAGGACAGTGTGAAGCCCCTGTCCTTACATTGCAGTTCAGAGAGAGCCAAGAGAAAGAGAAAAGGAGAGAGAAATTGTGTGTGTGTGTGTGTGTGTGTGTGTGTGTGTGTGTGTGTGTGTGTGTGTGTGTGTGAGGACACTAGGCACCCTTAAGCTATTGTGCGCTCCCCTCAGGCTGTGTGTGCTGCTGCAGCGGGAGACTATGTACTCATGTAGACTGCAGATTTTCTCATTTTAGTTTTAATAAACACTGTATTTGGCTGTGCTATTTTTTTTCTATTTGGAACAATTAAAAAAGATATTAAATGCCCATTTCAATAAAAAAGAGACTTATAGAAACTACATCATAAGCTTTGCACACACATTAATTTTGCATCTTCACTCATCATTGAGTCCAAAATATGTTGAATTATCATTTGAACTATGGTTGTTTCTGTTAGTTTGCTCAATTACATCGCAGTCACCACGTGTGTCTCTTTTAGAAGGTAAATAGCTTAGATGTATATGACACCAAAATAAGTGTACTGATCCTAAACTGCTGAATCTACTGAATCTAAATACTTTTTTGTACTTTTTCTGGTTCCCAGACTGCTGTACCATTTTTTGGTGTTCTTGTAAGTGTGGGGTAACCAAGGGACAACAACACCATTCTGAAGTAGTGAGAAAATAAGTGATTGAATTGTTATGGAATAGTAAAAGACATTACGCTTTATGCTGGATAACCAGGCCATCTACTAAAGAATCAAAAATACAGACATGCTATAGTCTGCTACCATATGTAATGTTTTATGCCAATTTATTATCTCTTGTATTATGTGGAATATCAAAAGAACTATATGTTTAAACGATTTAGAGATATAAAGAAATTAACAAATAATTAATAAATGAATGAAAAACAGGTGTGATAAAACGATGTGACATAATTAGGAATAGAATCATGAATTATAATATTGTATGAGGATAATAATTATGAAGATGCCATTAATTATTATGTAAGCCCTTAAAATCACATCTTATTAGTTCATCTGACACAGTCACAAAGGATCCCTTGGACCCAATGTGGGAGAAATCACCCTTTATAAACAGATTTATTAGTTATTCATCCAAAATCACATTATTCAGCGGTGATGTTGTTTTGGGGGTCGATTGAGAGCTTGGGTAATTATTTGTGTGCAGTTTCTGGACATGTTTTTCCCACTTCTACTTCTTTTTCGGCTTTCTGGTTTCTTCCCACCTGCACAAAAAACATGTGAGCAGATGGATTGGCTATGGTATGAATGTGCGTGTACGTTGCCCTGTCGATGGACTGGCATGCCAGCCGTGGTGTGTCCCTGCAACCCAGCCTCCCCCTTCACATCCCCCTTCCCCAGAATAGATGTTGGATCCACTGCAACCCCAAACAAGGATGGAGTGCTTACTGAACGCCTTAAATTATTCTGTAATTACAGTGAAAGTAACAGGAAAAGCCCATATCAATGGATTCGAAACAAGTTTTGGAGGATCAGCAACTACACTGAGAAGCAAAGTGATTATTCATGGGGACTTTCAAATTCTTGAATGAAGCAGGAATGTCACATCAGCTACCTTTTCACATAAAGTATTACAGCAAGCAATTATGGTAGCTTGGAGTAAAACAGGGACAGGGAGTGAAGAGAGAGAGAGAGAAAAGGAGAGAAGTGTGTGCGTGTGTGTGTGTGTGACTCGGGGATAAGGCTGAGGTATGGAAAGTCCTTGGCCTAAAAAAATTAGATCAGACCAATGCGCAAGTGCGCGCCTGCACGGGAGCGCGCTTAGTTCAAGCAGAAACTACTGCAAACGCTACTGGCTGCTTTCTCCATTTCTCAGAGTTGAGCTCCGAAAACGAGTCATCCCGCAATAATCAACAATTTTAGCCCAGTAAACATTACTAAGCACTGCCAACAGTGTAGATCACACAAGCTTGAAATTAAATACTAATACTAATAATACTAATACTAATAATACACTTACAAAGTAAAGTAAGTTATTAATCACACTAGCAGTCAAACGATCAGTAAAAACTAACCTTTCATTATCTTTGCGTGCTCTCGTGTACCTGCTTTTTCAAACATACCCTCTCCGTTATTTTACCTTACGTCATAAAAATTCCGCATTTGTTCACCTACGTCATAAATATGGCAATTAAACAGGTTTCTCTCCATTCAACGCGCTCTCGAGATGCTTCTCCCAATGGCATATGGTTTCACTTACATGCATGCGGCACAGTAGCTACTACTGTACTGTACACACACACACACACACACACACACACACAGATTACAGCACTCTAGAAAGAGGAAAATCCTGCAAATTCTCATCCACACACACAGGACTCCAGATGTGTAGCAAATAGTTACACCATCTGTGCATGGGGCAGACCACCCAAAATGCAGACCTATATGATTTTGTAAAAGCGTGTTTAAGATCACGACACACACACAAGCGCACGCGCGTACACACACACACACACACGCACGCACGCACGCAAACACACGCACGCAGACACGGGTTAAAGAAAATGCACATGCTCACCCTTCCCAAAGAGGCGAGAGGATCCTGCCAACACAGCCGAGATCCTGACAGCAGAGATGTCCGGTTTAAAAAAGCCTGCTATCTCTCTCTCTCTCTCTCTCTCTCTCTCTCTCTCTCTCTTCTCTCTACCCCTCTCTCTCCCTCACTCCTCGGGTGCGCATATTTTCCCGCTCTTCATTCTTTCTGCGCACCCTCTACTCCCCATACTGAAGTGATGCAGTAACCAAGGAGAGAAGGAAATCAACACCAACATTTTCCCCCCCTCCAATTTAATGTGTGCCACTGAATTATAAGAACAGATGTTAGTTTTTTCTCTCTCCCTCCCTGCTCTTTTTTTTTTAAAGGAGAAGAGGAGAAGAAAATTGCAGTGCACCTGTCCACAGATCAATGCCTTTCGTATGATACAAAAGCATTAACCATAAACCATGCATGCATCACCTCACACATCAATAACATCTAAGGTTGTGCATGGATAATCAGTTAGCCTGGGAAATTTACATCCCCCCACTGTACCCCTGTTCCTTACACCTGCCCACAGATCTCTAGACGAATGTTGTACCTGGGGATCCCCTGTCTAATGATTACGTGAGAACCAGAACTCAGCAAAGGAGGTCCAGTTGTCCCAATACAATACATTTTACAATAGGAAATGAATGCTAAATTAAACAGCTCTTCGATTTTATACCACGATTTGAATATTTTGCTTTTGGTGTAAAAACAGAGTAAAAAAATTGCCAAAGAGATTTGCTGTATTGCAAATAATTTGTACACTTTTATTCAGAGAAAAGTTCCTTAAAGTGTTCTTAGTATCATAAAATTGTTTATTTTTTACGAGTAACCAGCTCTGATAGAGAAAAAAACTCCTTGTCACTTTAGATTTAATCTTCCTTCAGTTTATAAGCAGCTTCCACATCCATTCTTTCTTTTCTTTTCAGGGTTTGAAGTAGATTTGGAGGTTATCCTGGGAACACTGGGTGCACCATGGCATTGACACACATGCATGGACACACATTTATTCACACTTATCCAGTGCACCTACTGGAATAGTTTTGGAAGGTGGGTGGAAACTGGAGAAACTGGATCCAAGCACACATGGTGAGAAGGTACGCAGTACGCAGCAAAAGTTCAGGATCAAACTACGACCTCAAAGCTGTAATGCAGAAAGCTAATTGCTGCACCCCATCAACGCTTCCATTATCACTTATAATCTCTTAAAAGAAATGTGCAATAGTGTACATTTGCATGCAGATATATAGCACATGCCCATTTTTCATGTATAGTCTTACTTTTTCCGTTCTTTTTTTCTCCCTTGGGTTTCCTTTCATGTTCCCTGATGAGGAAATCCTGTATTTTTAGAAGCTATATCAATAGCATGTGGTACACTCCGACCCCAAGAAGATTGAGATCTTATGCCTCTTATAAAAGGCACAAGAATACTTCAGATACAAGAAAAGAAATCTTGCAGTTTGTCATTATGTTGTGGAAATTTCACAATTTGTTCACAGTGTAGTCTTATTGTTTTACTGCGTGTTCACACACAAGCTCACAGAGATTTATACACCCCTGTTGCCACTCATTTACCAGGTTAAAAGTAGCTTTATATTATGACAATTGAAACAGGAAGTGTGATATTTTTTCTTATTTAAATACACTATAGAACTGAACAGATATTCAATAGTTAAAAGGCTCGGAGGATGACAAGCAGATGAGAGGCAGGGACAGTTACAGTAAGGAGGTTATGTTGGATTTTTAATAGGCAGGAGAACTGAGGGTGTCCCATTATATCACTGCGTACCCTCCGGGAGTCAGCCAGGATGACGTGATAAGAGGCGAAAGAGACAGAGGGAGAGAAGGGAAAATGGAGAGATGCCTCGAGAGGTTGTTTTGCTTTCTCGGCAGCCTCATCAGCAAGAACGTGCAAGTCAACTGCTTCAAACAGCAATAACAGACAACAGCAGACACAAAAGACCCCAATAACAAACATCATTGAATCCTTTCGACATATTTGCCTTGTCATTGTTGTGCTGTACTTCTAACATCACAGCACCGTCTATCATGTATGTTAGATACTGAACAAGTGCTGAAAGAGTTGGTCAAACAGTTCACTTGAAAATAAAGGTTCTTTAATGATTCTTTGTGAAGTTATATGGTTTTCTGAAGGGTCTTTACCATCAGTGGAAGCTATATATAGAAGAAAAGGTTCTTTGTACTGTAGTAGAAAAAGGGTTCTTCAGAGTAAAGAGATGTTCTTCACACTCAGCAATCTTCACATATAATCTCTGATGAAGAAGTTGAACTTGTAACTCTAAACTGCATCAGGTACTATGGGAAAAGGTGTTTTTTTTTAATAACAATTACCTGAAAAAGTCTTTGGGAAATAAAAACTGGGTCTTCAAAACCCTCCTTTTTGTTTTTTTTCCTGGCACCTGTATTCGTAAGAGTGTTTGTTGGAGAAAGATTTTTTGGCACAATGAGACAAAATAAATACTTTATGTACAGTACTTTAAGAAAACTTTTTAAAACAAAACAACTGTATGCAAACTGCCAATGATACACTGGAGTATTCTAAAACCAAAAACCTAAATGTGTTAGAATGACCCAGACTTCAATATCCATTCAATCTGCATATCCATCCAGAAACAAGGCAAAATCTTAAACCCTAGAAAAAAATCTCCTAACCTGTACATTTATATTGAGATTACTCATTATAATTATTCAAATAATGAGTGTCCCCCATTAATCAACACTTTATATTAATGAAACAGTGCCTTATGGAAGTAGTCATCCCCTTTATTTTTTCAGTATTGCTGCATTATTACATGGAATTAAAATGGATCTTCAAGGAGTTTAATGTAGACGACATAAAGACCACCATTAAGCTGCTAAATATTTAATATTGGCACACAATTAATAATAATTAAAAATATGTAAAATTATGAAATATGCAAAGTCATCTTTTGCTGCAATTTCAGCTCCAAGTCTCATTGGGTATGTCTTTATTTTACATGATAACATCTAACCACTGGGATTTATGCCCATTCTTAATGGCAAAGCTTGCTCCAACTTCTTGCAAGTTAGTTGAGTTGGGTTGGTGTAAGTCATACCACAAACTCTTAATTAGGATAAGGACTATGTTTTGATAAAACCCTGTTTTGACTAGGCCATGGCAACAGATTTCAATGTTTCTCTTTATTCTACTCCAGTTTAGCTTTAACTGTAAGTTTTGGGTCATTGACTTGCTGACAATCTCCTTGAAATCAAATAAAACTGTCTGCACAGCATGATGCTGCCATCATATCATACTTTCTTTCGGATTCTCATGCTTTTGCGATAAAAGGTTTTGTTTTTTATTTCCCAACAATCCATTTAAGTACATAATAATAAAAATTTTATTAAGTTATAGTACATTATCATAATGCAACAAAACAGGGAAATGGGGGGTGGGGGTGGGGGTTGGCGGGTTGGGGTGCTTTTTACAAAGCAGTGTATATATTAGAGGTCAAAAATCTAAGATTGAGTGAAAATGCTTCCATCTAAATATCTAAATATAGATACAAATCTTCTTTACAAATGTTAATTATATAATTGGAACCAACCTGAGAGTAAGTAAATGTGTCATGAACTCAAATTGTAAAGTGTAAAACCTTACATACATACGCTTTCTAAGTGTTTTTTTTTTTACATTTAGGGTATTAATTGACCGGAGTGACTTACAATTATCTTTTGGATGCAAGTCAGCAGTTGAGATTTTAAAAGCCTTGCTTAAGGTCCTAGCAGTGGCAGTAAACTCATGAAACAAACTGAAACAAACACTTTAACCAGTGAACTCCCACTTTCCCAGTCACAAATTTGCTTGCACTTAAATAGGGACCAATAAATACTGGAGACTCTTGAATATAGAATAGTGAAAACATTGAAAGTTTACTCTCGTCAATGTTAAAACCAATTCATATGCATTTTTTAAATGAAAAGAAATCTTTTGGGACTCACTGTAAGTGTTCTCTCTTTCAGTTAGAAGAGAGATTTTCAATTCTTAATTTCGGCGTTTCTGTTTGTTTGCACATCACTGCTCCTCTGGATTTGCCTTTCCTCATACTTTTTTGCTCATCCATTTCATCTTTCAATTTCCATTCGCTCCTACTCAAACTTTCCATTCCTGAATTAGATCCCACCTATCCACTTTCCTTCCATTCCTCTCTTTGCACCTTTGCTTCTTTCCTACAATTTACAATTCATTTAACTCTTCTTCTGTCAACTTTCCTCTCTTCCACTCTCACATCTCCCTTTTTCTTTCCTCTAGTCTTGTCCCCTCCCCATCTTCTTTCCCCTCTCCTCTTGCCTGTTCTCTATGGACACCATGTCTTCGCTGCAGTTCTGCTGCATATCAGTGGAGGCTTGGGTTGTGAAGCGGGGATTGTTTTAGATTCTTTTCCAGGTCAGATTTTCTGACTCAAACCAGGCCAGGCCTGAAACTGCACGCACTGTGCAGACAGCCTGTAGAGTCTCCCTAACCTCATTCACAGCCTCAAAACTAAACATATACACGCACAAGCCTGAAAATTCACCCTAAATATGCAATGCAATCCATCATCTGCTGATCTTTTTAGGTGATGCTACATACTCATGAGAAGAAGAAAATCTTAAACTGTTATGCATGTTTTAATGAATCTTTTTCAAATAAAGTTTTTACACCAACATATTAAAGACATACTTTTGAATTGTAGCAATTGATCAAAAACAGAGTTTCTACTGTACGCGTGGGTGATTCTTTCTTTTTTACATTTTAACATTTTAGAAACTGTGGCATTATAGGAAAATGATAAAAAAAAAATTGGGATGGTGTGATGCATTGAAGCAGAAACAGTCATGTATTAGAATAAGCATTTTAATAGGACCCATGTGATTATATCTGAAAGCCTTATACACTATTATCAAAGCTACACTGATATAGAAAATATAGTCACAAATTCTGACCAATCAGATTTAAGAACTCAGTAGAGCTTTAATACTCTAATACTATAGTAAGAAATTACTGTATGGCAGGAGAACTTATTCAATTTATGACACAGCACTTATTTAATTTATGACACAGCATAATCAGCAGTGCTTATTAGGCCCTGATCGTGATGATCCAACATATTCACTTCCCTTCATCTTCAGACACTCATTTTCAAATAATTGTCACTTCAGAGCATATATGTGTTTTAATATATTTCCTGTATACAGAGATTTGTAAAGCATATACACTTATATACTGCAGTCGTACATATATCGGCCTGCTTTTACAGAAATTTCTACAAATAACGATACAAATGGTTTATCAACAGGCCTTTGTTGTACATTCACTACAGCTTTACGCCACAATACATTTCACCTCCTTATTGCTTACGGTATTAAAAACAATAAGAGATTAAGCGGGTTTCATTCGAAAAGAATGAGCCGGGAAATTTGTTGTCTAAACTCCCTTGAAAGAAAAGTAAATCATCGGCTTTAGATCTCGAGGTGCCAGACAGATCTATAACTAGTATTTTCAACATGAAAATGAAATATTAGCTATCAACTGACTACTAACTAGCGACTTAAACAGGTTACTCCAGTGGTATTTCTTTAGCCACTGTAAAAAATAATGTAGTGATACAACATTATTCTCAGTATTCCATTAGATTTATGGGACGAGCACGGAGTTAGGAAAGGTGTTTAGGAAAACAGAATCATGGGAATCATGAGGGCTGGGATTCATGGAGAAAAGCTTGTGTGATGCCTTATGGTCTTTAAACTATAATAGCTCAAACCAAATTCATTAGCAGTGATGGACAATAAGGAAGATTTTTTTACTATATTACTGCACTTTAGTACATTTTTAGAATGTTTTCATTTTGGATTTTTTTTTATTGAACTACATTTCAGAAAAACATGCTGTTCCTTAATAATTTGAAGTAAATACATGAATTAAATGTGAGATCACAAGCATAATTCTTTGGGAGCAAGGCTTCTTATAACAGAAATTCAGCCATTTGCCCATCATTAGCTTATAGCTATCATGTTACAATCATGTACATATACATTTATTGAATCTGGGATGCCCTTAACAAGATCAACTTACAATTTTCTCATTTATAAACTGAGCAGGTGAGGGTTAAGGTTCCTGCTCAAGGGCTCAAGAGTGGGAAGTTGTTGGTGTTGGGATTTCAACTGATCTTCTGTTCAGAAGTCCAACATCTTAAACACTAAGCGCCCACTTTCCTCCAGCACTTGATCAGCAAGCTAAATGTACTTGCTTAATTACATTCGTTGGCATAACCCGTATATCAAAATGTAGTTCTTATAGCAATGATAAAAATCAAACCTGATCAATCGAGTCGTCTTAGGCATGAAAGCACACATACACTCAGAAGCATTCAATTGAAAGATTTACAAATGAATCCATTTCTATTCAACTTGATCAATGAGGCCCCAATGGAAATACCAGGAAACTAAAGGGATGAAGGCTGTGTAATATGAAAGGTGTGCCATAAGGCATACCAGATATAAACATGAGAAACTAAATACAAATACTCAAAGACATGTATTTAATCCATTAAACTCCCAGCTGAATGCTGGATGATGAAATACTGAATAATGAGTTCATGAGAATGACATTTAATGCTTCACACCTTTTTTGAGTGCCATTGTTTCCTGTATCAAATACACTGTTGTATTTTGTCACATGAAAAAGAAGCTGGTTTAGGCGTTTGAGAGGACTGTGAACACCACCAGAGAGGGTGATAATAGAGATTATTTGAAGCTCTTTATCGTGCAATCTATTGATATTATCGCTTCTGTGCTCTAATGTGCTCTTTGTCTGATTAGATTATACATCATTATACCACTAGAGGGCCTGTGTGAAGTGAGCAGCATAGTATGTTCATCAGACACGTCTGAAACAGAATGAATTTCTTAAAAAGGAGACGTGCTTATTATATAATATTTCTATGTCGTTCCCTAAAGAGAATGGTACAGAGACCCAGCTAATTTAACGCTGGCCACTTGGCTGTTCAATAGCATGATAGAAAGAAAAATCCCCATTTTTGAAGACACTGGAAAAACTTGGCACAATGCAAGACTTTCCTACAACCCCAAAATAGTACAAAGTCATATAATAGTTGTTTTGTGTGTGCTGTCTAAACTCAGACAGCAGTGAGAGGGATGCCTGGGAAATCAGGATTTGTGTAAGAAAAGCCCTGGAAATCATCTTGATCGATGGCTGCAAGAACATCTGGATCGGATGGAGTCAGGGCTGCAGAGGCTGCTGTGAAAAACTTATCAAAATTCTCTCCTTTTTTCCCTCCCTGTAAGACAATAGAGAAAAAAGCAGCTATTATATGATGTTCAAATTCACACACACACACACACACACACACACACACACACACACACACACACACACACACAGTACATATACAGATGAGATCACAATTTGATGAAGCCATCATCTGATTCGTAAGTCGTATCACAGCTACAAATATAATTTACACCTTCACAATTTATGCATGTTTGCAGCTTCATGCTGTTTCTGAATCACCCGTTATGCAGAGACAACTTGTGATGGTAGAAAAAAAAAATGAATTAAAGGTATGATGATTTCATGAAATATCTGGACCCAAAACATCTGTGATGTTCAGCTTTTTGAAAATGCCTATTACTTCTTTACCTATTAGTGATTTATTGCACAGTGGACCTTTTAAACAAATAGAACACACAAACACACTTGGACATAAATCAATCTTAATCTCAGTTAGCAAAATTAAACTACTGTGATTTTTTACATGGATAGATAAGTTTTTATCTTCACAAGGACTGACCAAATGTCCCTACATAATTTGAACATTCAAATAAACAAACAACAAACAAACAAATAATAAAATCATTTTAATTTAGATGTCTTTATATTATCTGAATATACGTCATTAACTGTCGTACATACAATGTACATATTTCACATATATTGTACATACACACACACACACACACACACACACACACACACACACACACACACACACACACACACACACACACACACACACACACACACACACATATATTGACAAAAGGTTTTGGACACCTGACCATAAAATGGGTGTCACATGGGAGTTCATATTTAAAAGAACATCCCGTTCTGCATTTAGTATCCATTTGCTGTTGTAATACCCTTTCCTCTTCTGGAAGATCCATCCATCCATCCATTTATCCATCCATTTATCCATCCATTTATCCATCCATCCATCCATCCATCCATCCATCCATCCATCCATCCATCCATCCATCCAACTATCCATCCATTCTTTACAGGCACATTTTTTCTTTGCAAGCACATTTTTTCTCCAGGAAGATATAAAAACCTAAACTTACACCCAAACACACACACACACACACACACACACACACACACACACACACACACACACACACACACACACACACACACACATAGAGCACTGACAGGCCTGGGCTTGAATGGTGGCTGAATCTCCAGTCTCTCCAGTCTGTCCCAGTCTATCCAACGGAAGAATGGATGCTCACGTATCTCTCTCTCTGCATCTTCTCCCCCACCCAGACGCTTTACAGGATTCTTGGTCAAGAGCTAGAGACAGAGAAAAAAAAACAGAGGAGAAGTGAGGGAGAGAGAGTAAAAAAGAGATTTATTGGTGGAAATGCACCACCACAATGAATATAATTTTGGAATGAACTGGTTATCTAAAGCTCAGAAATAGAAGATTTGGTGCAGTAGACTTTGGACACTTTGCATTTAAATTGGTTTGAGGAGATTTTTTTTTTCCTGTGATTGAGTAACCGTGCAAGTATTTTTTTTTTTCATTATTATTATTATTTTAGCCCAGTGAAGTTAAATAATTTTTTTTCCTCACTCAGATGATTGTGTATTCATAGCCCCCACAGTCAGCTGACTGGATTTCAATGAAGTTCATTTTAGATATGTGGTTTAATCCACTTTTTATAAAAAACAGTGGTGGATTACCCCTTTGCAAATGGCAACAGCCTCACGAGACAAAGTTTTGGGATATGATATGCTTTGCTCCATGATAGACTGAAACAACTCCTCTTCATCGATTCCATCAAATGGGGGCTGAAAGAAAGAAAAGAATAGATAGATATATAGACAGATGAATTGTTATTATAGTGTTATTATTTTTCAATGATTCCTCTCTTTCCCATAATGCAAGTTGTTATATATGGTAAAGAGTGCTATACAAGGCAAACCATATAAAAGTGATTTAATCCATGCAATAATACATAACAGGTCAAATCTTATAGATATAAAATAGTAATTAACTTTTTTTTAGTCAGTACTAAAATTACAGTAAGCTACTTTTATTCTTAGAAGTCAGTATTTGGTGCATAGTAATTTTCCACAATAGACAAAAGTAATTTACATGTCTATTTTTATATGATGCAATACGAATTAAATAAGTAAAGCACTGATAACAAAAGTAATGAAAATATGAATAATTGCGTGCCTCACTCCTTGTGTTAATAGTTTAAAGAAGAACTATGTATGGCTGGAAAAGTCGATTGTTGCATTACTTTTGTCCGTATAGTAAGTAAAAGTAAAGTAAAACAAACTAACTAAACTAACTAAGGTGTGGTTGTGGAAGACAGTTTTCATGTCACAGGTCATAGACCATGGCAAGATCAAGCAGAGCAACTAGTCACAAGATAATTCCACTGCAGTAGCAGGTCTCTACCAAACAAAGATTTCAAAGCAGACCGGGGTTTCAAGATGTGCTGCTCAAGCCATTTTCATAGAAGAACAAAGAAACATGTTGAGGACTGCAGACACAGTAGTTGGCCAAAGAAACTTAATACAGCAGATGAAAGACACATAATGCTTACTTCGCTTTGATACTGGATAATGTCCAACAGTGCCATCAGCAAAGAACTGGTAGAAACCAGTGGGACACAGGTACACCCAGACAATAGAAAACCAAACTGCCGCACGGCTGGAATGTGGTAGAATAATCAGTGTCTAGAGGCAACAGCTAAGAATGATGGAGGTTCCTCACAAGTTTTTGGCTGCATTTCTGCAAATGAATTTGGAGATTTGGTCAGGATTATTGGTGTCCTCAATAATGAGAAATGCTGCTGAGACAGGTATTTATCCATCATACAATACCATCAGGAAGGCATCTGATTGGCACCAAATGTATTCTGTCTATTTTCAGCCTAGAGAAGAACAAGGAGTCCTGGAGCCCTTTGGACCTGACAGAGCCCTGATCTCAACATCATCGACTCAGTCTGGGATTACATGAAGAGACAGGAGGATTTAAGGCAGTCTACTGTCAGGAAGCCACCAGTCACACCTTCCTCCTTCACTCAACACTCTTGCTCAGCCTCTCCCTCCTACTAATCACCTACACCTGTCCTCCTCCTACTAATCACCTACACCTGTCCCCCATTTACCTGCCCCCTTTACAGGGTCCCTATTCCCCTTCACTCACCGTCCAATCTACAGGTAACGACCATAGATCACCCGGACTTCCTACCGCTCTTGTTCCCTGTGCTTCCATGATCCTGGCTACGCTTCTATGCAAGCACTCAGTTAAGTGTAACATTTTGCTCCAGTCACCTCTCTCGTGTGTGAATGTTTAGACAAAAAAAGACGTTCTATTTTACTCCCGGTTTCTGATGCCTGGTCTATCTGTTACATATACAGCCACAAAAGATCTGTAGTTAGTTCTCCAAAAGTGAACTCTTCCTACTTGAAGAGTTCTTTCAAAAACTGTGTGCAAGCGTACCTAAAAAACATGATGCTGTTTTGCATGAAAGAGAAGTCAAATCAAATATAATTTCGAATTCGGATTTCTCTACTGTTCCTTTACTTTTTGTTTAGTTAATTGAACAGAATTAAATGCATTCTTAGTTAACAGCATTGTTTCACACCTGCTTAATCTTTTGCTCATTACTTTGAAGATAATCTGTAAATCAACCTAAACACATTCAATTCACACATATTCACATGCTCACGATCACTCACTTTTAAATTAGACCCACCTTTTTTCTATAACACACATACAGACTCCTGCAAACTATTTAAAACAATTCATGCATAAAAACACTGCAAAGAGTTAGCGCTGTTTGTGTAACTCACAGACTATACCAAGCCCCTCATTTGTAATCTCTGCATTTGGATTTCTTGTCTCTCGATTCTCCTGTTCATGTTGTTTGCTGCTCACCTGTCCTTTTGACTTGGACTTAGATTTTTGGAATATGTTTTGGATTTGTTGACAAACTTCAATTGCATTTGTCTGAGCCTTCATTGGACGACACATTCCCTCTGCTGTTAAAACAATTTCCAAATAAAGCAGTGAATTATTCCTTTAATAATTCCCCTGACACATATTGTAAACTGTGGGAATGTCTTTGTATTTTTCCTGCAACTGTAATTGAGTTTATATGAGGACATACGAGAGAGAACTTTATGTAATTGGTTTAAACGCTTGAGGAAAAAAAAAACAAAAATGAAAAAACTGATATTTTGACAGTGACACTGATTACTTTGGGGAAGGGCTCTTCTAAAAACAGCGAGCCAGAAAACAGTCCAAATTGCTTGCGCCGGTTTCAGATGACAGAACACGGAATCATTATCACACTGCAGGCCTGGGTGAATCATCTACAAACCATCTGAGACTTACAAAAAATGTTTTTTGCAGGAATCATGTTCAAGGAATTGAAATCTTTATAACAGTAGAATATTTAAGAGAGTGTATGTTCACATACCTGCCCAGCCAGCATCTCATAGAGAAGAACCCCATACGACCACCAGTCTACTGCTTTACCATATGGCTGGTATGCTACAATCTGATAAATGTACATATAAACAGACATACATGTACATTAGATAGAGTTCCTAATGCAAGATTGTATTATGCACCTTTTTTTGTGTGTTTTAGCTAGGATGTATTTTATTGATTCCTGTGAAAGGGTTATCATCTGCCACTTTGTTACTAAAGGACATTGCTAGAACAGCTATGACATTTAATGGGAGATGCTTGCAGTCTTAAACATAAGTGAGAAATGGTTTAAAATGACTAAAAACTACATTTCGAACAGCTTCTGCATTCAAGAAATCCCCAGCACACCCTTTATGGAGCCATCTAGTCTGATTGCTGCTTAGACATCTTGCCCCTTAACCACAACTTCCTTCAGCAGGTGGGTCAGCAGTGGTAGGCCAAAAACCAATTCCTTTCCTCCTAACATCCACTTGCCATCTCTTCTTTTCTGTGACAACCTCCAGGCTCCTAGAATGCTGTATTTCAGTTACAGCTTCTGAATCCCACCCCCAAGTCTTGCATACCAGACTCCTTCATTTCTGGGTTTTAAGGTCATATTGTCCAGCTGCTTTGGGTCCCACCTTTCCTGACTGGTTGGAGTGTTAATGATTTAGGTTTTTGTTTGCTGGTTTTTAAATCCCCTAATATTTTATAGTACTGTAGTAATACATTTTGTTTACATGAGTAACAATATAGGGGAAAATTGGGCATCTACATATGATACCATTTCCCATGAATGCTGATTAGTTTCAAGTTAAAATTGTTGAAGTAACTGCTGATCATGATTTTCATGTAGTCTACAATGTGCCAGGCCAAGCCCGAAGCTAACGGAGTCTTACGTATCTGAACCATTTTATCTAATGACTCATGCGAGAATGTCTTGGATTATAAATACTGATATACTAATTAAGAATACAGTCATTCAGGCTAGACTTTTTTACTTCAAAGTGATAAGAAGAAACTATCAATAGACTAATATAAATGTAATATGCCTAAATGTTTTCACAGCAGAGATTATATTTGCTGATAAGAAGCAACAAAGAACACAAGGAAATGTGCCTGGGTGATTTCGCTGGAGTAGATAAACTGCTGTCTTGAGTCTATAAAAACTTTATTATGAAGAAGTTTAATGAGCTAGGTTAATGAAATGCCCAATCTAAGTGTGCAATTTAGAGAACAGTATTTGTGTTTTGTGTGTGAATGGGTATGAGCATGAGTAAGAGATTAATTTCTTCATATATATACTGTATACTGTACAGTGTCTATGCATAATGATGGACAAAAAGTGAATACTTACATTATAAAATTAATAACAATGGATTTGACTGCTTAAAGGAAAACATTTCACAAGGTATGTACAGTAACTAAACATAGACATGAGGCAGGACTGTATCTTACGGTGTGTCTATTAAAAGTAAAAATGTCTATGGTTATTAAACGGCTTCATTTGCTTTGATAGTGTCATAATTAGAAATAATGGATTTTTTACGGCACCGTTGCACCAGATGTCCTAAATATCAAATACTATAATTAAAGCCTCTCTTGATTAATATAATTACAGATATAGATTTTGTAATAATCAGTGGTGCGAGCATGTGTGTGTGTGTGTGTGTGTGTGTGTGTGTGTGTGTGTGTGTGTGTGTGTGTGTCTGCTATATATGAGCTATGCTTGAGGAAACAATGAACCTCAGGAGCAATGTAGTCCGGAGTGCCACAGAAGGTCCGTGTGGTGTCTCCCTCCATCATGCCTTCCCTGCACATCCCAAAATCAGCGATCTTTATGTGGCCCTCACTGTCTAACAGCACGTTATCCAATTTCAGATCTCTAACACGGGACAGAGGAAAGAGAAAGACGAAAAAAAAGGTGTGGGGAAGAACAAATGTTTTTTTGTAAAATCCTGTCATACTTGGCTGCACAGTATATGAAGAGTAAACAGGTTTTCCTGTCCTGTCAGCAGTACCTATAGATGATGCCTTTGCTGTGCAAGAAGAAGAGGCCCACGGCTATCTCTGCTGCATAGAATCTGCCAAGGGAACACGTTCGCTCGCGTCAAACACGTTCGGCTAGAGGGAGAATAGAAATCGAAGTCAGGGAAAAAGGGGCGATACTCACGCAGCATGGGGCTCTTTAAATTTGCCAACAATCTGAATATGAAACATGAGGTCTCCACCATTCACGTATTCCATAACATAGTAGAGACGATCCTGCAGCAGGGAAACAAAAAACAAATCCTTTAAAAACAATCATTGTTATCAGGTAAGAGGTTACTCAAACTAGTACTCAAAGGTTACTCAAACTAGTAAAAAGAACTAAAAGTCATAACATCGAACAAGCTTACCGTCTTTACATAATTATGCCCTGTCAGGTTTGAAATCCCTGAGACCCCACACGCTCACACATTATGCAATCCCCCTTAGACCAAATAAAAAAAAAAAAAGCTGTTCTCATTAAGTAGCCCCTCCTCTCAGACTATTAATGTCCTTGCTAAAGAGCATGAGGGCTAATGAATTAATTTAATAACCGAGGCACCGATTTAGGCCAGCCCGCTCGTAACGAAGTGAAAAATTTGACATTATCATAATGCAAAATCGGAGGATCGACGTGCTATGCTTCGACATCGCTCGGCCTGAGATGACCTATAAGCAGCCTGCAGCGCTATGAGGGGGTCAGAATAAGGGCAGTTATGTGAGGGAAGACGGCCTAGAGCAAAAACACTGCAGCCGTTCCATCGGCAAAGAAAAAAAAGGAATCATTTTGGTAAATAGGAAATCTTGGATGTGTGCACATATATGGTGCATTCGCTCTGCACATGCACACACACACACACACACCTCAGTCTGGAAAGCGCAAAAGAGAGACGTTAGGAAGTGAGGACGACCATTCAGTCCCAGGACTCTCCGCTCCACCATGGCGCTCTCCGTGTCCTCGTCCTGAAACAGCACGTCTTTCTTTAGCACCTTCACTGCAAACAAGCGATCGCTCCCTCTTTCCTCAGCAAGCATCACCTGCAGAGAATATGGGCAAAATGCACATACGTATTCTCTCCGTGGAATAAAACTGAATATCGATGTGTTAAGGATTTAAGAACTGTATTGTGACTTATTATTCATTATTATCAGTTAATACATTTATAACTTTTGAATAATTCTGCTGACATTTTAATACAGCCCTCAATATATAATCATATAACCCTTAACACATATGAGAAATGAAATTTTACTGAAGCAATCAGATTTCCAGCCTGCAGAATCAAATATTTAATTGCGTGACCTCTCATCTCCTCTTTGATTTTTTCCCATATTCTCTTTACCATATCACTTCTCTCATCCCTAGCAAGGAAAATGGAGCTGAAAAACACTGCAAGAAAAACTGTTTCAGTAGGACTAGTTTTTCAATTTAATAATGTTTTTCCTCTGGCTGACCTGTTTGCTGTCTGCATTGTATGTCTCCCTATCTGTCTCTACTAACCATAGCCCTGCACTCTTAGAAACCCAACACATTTAAATACCAAGACTGTATATACAGATTCCTGAATGATCTGCAAACATCATCACAGCAGCCATATTTGTTAATCACAGTCTTTCCAGGCACTGGAAAACAGTTATGCGTCTCACACTAATGACTAGCATTTTGTGTTCTAATCCTACAACTAGTCCCAAACCTATCAAAATACTAAATTTGACAGCATTTTGTGGCCATGGAGTTTGGTCTGGCAGGATGACGTTAATAACGATATAGCCTCAACACAAATTATGCCGGGTGGCTGTCAGGCTCGACATATGCAAGTGAACACTATAATAGGCAATACGCTGTCATCCAGTATACACTCTAGCAGCTTGCTTAGAGCGGTTTTAGACATTCTTTTGTTCAACGTTGGCCAAAAACAGCAGGTGTGGTTCCTCTGTCACTGTGTGGAAAGCACATATGATAGTAACAACTTTTAATATAAATCAGATTTGGCAGGATTCACCTAAAATATAGTTGAAAAGTGCCCAATAATTGTACAATTGGAAAAAAAAAAAACATTTGTCCTTGTGGGGAAAACAAGGTAACACACATTTCTGATGTACATACACTATAATCCCCATTTCTACACTATATGGATAAACATTTTTGCACGCCTGCTTTTTGCAGCCATATATGATTGGGCTCCAAACTGTTCCAGCATGACTATACCCGTATTCACAAAGTGAACTCCATGAAAATATGGTTTGCATGATAAGAAAGTGAAAGATTTTGAGTGGGATGTTATAGAGCTCTGGCCTCGATTCTGCTGAACACCTTTGGGATGAACTGGAAAGCACCACAAACCTCCTCACCCTACAACAAGACCTGATGCCCTTGTGGCTGAATGAACAAAATCTCCACACAAGCATACTCCAAAATCTTTTGGAACATCTTTACAGAAGACTGGTTATTATAACAGCAAATGGGGACTTAATGTGTTGAAAAAGCAAATATGAATCTTATAGTAGTATATCCACAAACGTTTTTGTTTATATAGTGTACAATAGTAGCTTTCGAGATTCAGCTGTTAGGTCAAGTTTTCTATCATTGTGACAGTGGAAACACACCTGCTTTATACACTTTTTGGAACTTTATAATTAAGTTATTCAATGTGATGTTTTCTTATTAGTCCCCCTAAGCATAACCAGAGCAGTGTTTACATTGCAGTTGCAAAAATCAAGCAGAGGGCTCTAAACCTAACAATTATTTCTTCTAAATGTATATACGTTTTATATTCACTTCCTTCCCTTAGCTGGCTGTTAAATTATGTATATGCTTAGGCTTGTGAGTTTAGTCTTTTTGACTGAGTACATGGTGTTCATGCCTGAGGTACCTTGCCAAAGCTGCCCTTGCCTAGCACCATAAGGAAGTTGAAGTCGTGTAGTCCAATTCGGCCCTTTCCCACTGGTAAGCTGGTGGGTGCAGGACTCACAACAGGTGGGGTGACAGCATGCACAGGTGTGGGAACAGTAACCGGAGCAGGAGGAAGAGTAGGAGAGACAGCCGAGTCTGGCTCCTGTTGAGAAATAGACAAACATAGAAAGAGACACTTATGCAGAGAGTTTATTCATGTATGACTTCACAACCAAGGACATTGATCGCTCATGAGTGGAACTCTACTGCCCCCATGTGGGATTGCTTATTAAAGGAAATCAATAACGGCTCATGAGTCACTACATCCCTGACCCTTAGGGAATTCCTTACAAATTGCATTCTGTCTAATATTTAGAAAATATATCACCAGGAATTCAGTGCATTTAATTGCGTAGTTCATGTGTTTTTAAAGCTCGAGTAGAAAACTGTGACCTATCTAGGGGGACTCTAAGGACTGGATTGAAAAGTACATCACTGAAGACCTGAAAGAGACTGTGTCATGAGACATCTCTTGAGAGTCTCGAGTTTCTGGTGTTACAAATAAGCAAAAAAAAAAAAAAAAATCCCTATATGAACTGTTTTAAGTTTTTTTTAATCCATTCTTGTGAATATTATTCTAATAAACAGGATCTCATTCAGTTATGTTTCTTCTTTTCACAAACAACTAACTCCTTGTTGGCGTCCCTAGCAGCACAGGCTCCTTTACCTTAAAAACATGCTTAAAAACAACATTCAATGATCATTCCCTTATGTAGTGCTCATGCACTGTGCTCAGGCACTGAATAGCTTTTGTTTATATATTTCCAACATGAGCTCAAAAGAATCAACTCTCAGACATCATTTGGTTCATTTTAATGAAACATACACTGATACAACCTCATAACTACATAATTGGGTATGAGTATGAAAAAAAAAAAGAGAAACAAACTTTGATTGGTCATTTCAAATTTCAGAACTGCAGGTGTGTATGAGGTACCTGTATGTCTGGATCAGGTACAGGGATATTGTAGTACTCCCCCTCATCCTGGTTGAGCAGCTTGAACCATCCGCTAACAGGACGACGGAATATCTCACTCACTCCAAACGAGAGCGCTCCCATAAAGTCATTCCGAGATGTGCGATCCCAGTCCCATACTTCTATTGACAAGCGTCTGTCCCACTGCCTGCCTCTCACTGAACTATAGAGACAGATGGATCAATAGACAGAGAAAAGGAGGCAGACGAGTGAAAATTGAATGGGCAGTGTATGAAATAAAAGGCAGAATTTCAACATGTAAAAAAAAAAGTAAATATAATCCAAAATAGGAATCCATTATAATGTTTTATAATGTTGACATAGACACACACACACACTCACAAGACAAAGCTTTCATTCCAGACTGGGTTTAGAGTGGAACGAATAGTCTTGGTTTTCTGTTTGCTATGGCTCTTCGGGTCTGGAATCAGTTTGAGCTTCACATAGGGGTCAGAAAGGCCATTGGGATCCATGGGAATCAGGTTCCGTGCCTCACGTACTGCAAAATACATGAGGCAAGTTAGAGTGAAAGCAAATACAACAGTAGCATTTTTGGTCAGCAGTGTATGATGCAGTGTATGATGCAGTGTATGATGCAGTGTATAAACTTTCCAATTAGTGTTTGGGATTCAGACACAGTCTCAGCGTTCAAGTCAAAGCTGAAAACACATTTATTTAGTCAAGCCTTTTATCTGTAGGTTTTTCTTAAGTAAAGGAGCAAATCTGCTGGGATCGTGGATATCAAGTGTTTGGTGAACTGGGATATTTGTATGCTGTCATCCCCTCATTCTCACATGTTCACACAGGTTGGTTGATGGTGGTGTGGCGGGCCGTCATTTATCCCTGAGATCCCTCACGCCTGTGTTACACTCTCTTTTAATTCTGCTGCCATATTGTGTCTCGCTAGAGTCTCCAACTGCACAGTGTCCTTAGCTTTTATACAACAAAAAGAATACTTAATAATCTATATCTTTCTTTTCCTGTCACCCCTTTCTCTCTCTCTCTCTCTCTCTCTCTCTCTCTCTCTCTCTTCCTCGGTCGAGTTAAAAAAACATGCTCCTGAGATAGCAGTGACCAGTGTTTCTGCCCCTCTCCTCCCTTCAGATCTGCTTGTTTTGTCCCAGCCTGCCTCTGAATGTTGTTCTCTTGGATTGGAGGTCACTCTGTGCTGCTGGGAATGTTTTACATCAACAGCCTGGAGATCCATGAAATTACAGAGTAACACAGGCGCTTTGAGGATAGATTTGGACTCTACTTAATTTCAACAGCCTGCTACACTGACTCAGGGCTACAGTTTGCATTTGATCACCATCTCTGCACACCTTAACATCGTTTGACTTTAATGAATGGACATTCAGTGCCACCCAGATGAGGATGGGTTCTCTCTTTAATCTGGTTCCTCTCAAAGTTTTTTCTTTTGCCATCTCAGGGAATTTTTTCCCTGCCACAGTGTCCACCAGCTTGCTCATTAAGGACAAACTTACACTTATAAAGAATAATTACATTATTTGTGTCAAGCTGCTTTGAGACAATGTCCATTGTTAAAAGCACTATAAAATAAAAATGATGATCTGATGCGCTAATATTTCCAACTACCTACTATAACAATAATAATTCATTATTTTTGGTGACTTCATATTTCAAATTGATACTTAAACAAAGCCAGCTCCATGAAGATATGGATTACAAGGACTGGATTGGAGGATCTTGCATTGTTATAAAGTGCTGATCTCAACCCTATAGAACACATTTGGGACGAACTGAAATGCTGGCTGCACCTCAGTCCTTCTCTCCATACATCAATACATGACTTTACTTTACCCATGTGGCTCCAAAATCTAGTGGAGCATCTTTCCAGATATCAAAATGCTACACATGATGGGTGTGAGGTCACTCTGGAATTTTGCCAGTCTGGAGTTAGAGGGGATGAGAACCTCATGGAGAACATGATGGTACTGTTATTTTTCTGCTCTTCATGCTCTTTCAACAGCTGGCTGTTAAAGGTCCTTTGTCAAGTCCTTAGTGCAGCACTCCTTTTGTAAGACTTGTGGAGATGGAAGACCTTTTTAGGGAGCATTCCCAGTCTCAGCATGGGATCTCATTCTAGAAGGTGATCAAATGAAAAGATCATTCAAATGGGAACTAAATGTGGAATGGGATGTTCATAAAGCAGAATCGAATAGAATTTGGTCAGGTGCTCATTATATGTTCTTCATACAGTGTAGTTAACCCAAAGAAAATATAAAGCATCCCAGGAACATACCATCTTCATTAACACTGTAAGGCATATGAATAATGAAGCCTTATAAGACTTTGGTGGAGGTGTGGATTTGACTGTCTGATACTTTTGTACTGTCAATCACACTTTTAGCTTACAGCAGTTTTCCTTAGCCACTACTTATATTCTGCTTTATATAATTTATGCAGGGCAGCTGGAATGGATATTAGGTGCTGACTGATAATAATGGAAAGAATAAATGCATCCATGATTTTGCTGTGGGAAAGGAAATAAAAAATAAAATAATCTGACAGTTTGTGTAAAAAAATTAACCGTAAGTTCATGTCTAATAAATATTAGCAAAAACAATAAAATAAATAATATACCGGTACACTAATAAACCAGAACCACAATAAAAATATAGATATTATTTACTAAGGTTTTTTTTTTTCATTGTAAAAGACAACACTGCTCTCTGCTGGTGAATAGCTGAACTGAGATAATTTACACAAACAGTTTATTCACCTAATTTATGCCAGTGTCTGTAGTCGTCTAATCTCACCTGTAACAACAACATCTCCCTTTACTCTTACCTTACTGTATATCTTAACTTGTGACTTTAAACCTCAACCTTCATACTTACCTTTAAATGGGACCCCTGCTTTCTACGTGTCAACTTCATTCCCCTTTTGTCTACCCATGTCTATCAGGTCTATGTCGGTCTAAGATGAAAAATTATTAATGGAGCAGAAAACTGATGCCCAGCTAAAGAACTGTTGGACACCAATACATCTCAGGTGAGCACATTCTCTCCTCATCCTCATTACTTCCTATTTTACCACACATGTCATTTTAGTTTTGGCACAACCAAGAGTGACATGAGCACCATTAAAAGAATGTCACAGTGATGCATCTGGCACAAATAAACATGAAGCATCATCAAGGAAACACTGGTCTGATACAGCAAAATGATCGACCACTGAATACATACTTGGAGGTTTTCACTTGGCTGTGGACTAATGGAACCTCCTGCTACCCTAAAACACTATTACTGTCCAGGAGACATCCATTGGCTATTCATTGGCTATTCATTGTTTGACTGTTTATTTCATAGACCTTATTGAACATGTCTGACAGTGGTGCATAATGGTCAGCCATTTGGGAAACCAGAGATTATAAAAACATTTTAAACAAAAGGCTTGAGCCTGCTTCTACTATTTCCACTTGACATGGCCACTACATAAAAGCATATCAACTGAGGCCAGATGCTCTCAGCCCACCAAAGGCAAGAATGTGGACAAAGTCATGAAAGACCAGCAAATGTCTTTATCACCACACCCAGTCAAGCCCACATAATCCAACACCAAATCAAAACGGCACCAGGAGTATTTGCTTAGCACTGCCTCTACTTCGTATCTGAGTCTCCAGTTCCGTATTAGGTCCTGAGTAGACAAACAAACTCATAGATTAACAGGGAAGGTCATAACACATCTCAATCCTTAAGCTAACAAAGAGCTATTGACATGTAGCCTTCAAGTCACACCCCCCCCCACCACCACCACCCCATCCATCAGTATTCATCATCCCTACAGACTTAGAAAGATACAGTATATAGGATCCTCCAAGAGGGCACCTTCAACCTTCTAACATCTTATAAATAGTGTACAGATATGCAACAGCCTAACTAGCTTTCATTTGTACCCTCAAACCCCAGGAGAATTAGTGAAAAACTTTCGACAGCCAGGCACAAAAAAAAAACCGAAAAAAAAAAAACAGGTACACGCCTTCCTTGAGGCTATTACTGTTGATTTATGACTTAATTCCCCTTTGTAGCCTCCTTCCTTTCAGATAGGACAAAAAAAGTCTAGCTTAAAAAGGTAAGATGAACAGCAGCAATGGAGACAACGTTCTGCAAGCTAAAGCAGGATCTTAGATTCAAACCAGTGCTGATAAATCTTATTGTCACTCTTAGATACGTCTAAAACATGCTTGTGGGTATCTGTCTGTCTGTCTGTCTGTCTGTCTGTCTGTCTGTCCGTCTATCTATCTATCTATCTATCTATCTATCTATCTATCTATCTATCTATCTATCTATCTATCTATCTATCTATCTATCTATCATCTATCTATCTATCTATCTATCCATCCATCTATCCATCTATCTATCTATGTTGTTGATATAGACCTCTTTATAACAGTGTTAGACAACATTATTGTTGTATGATGTTGGAATCTAACTTCAGAGAACTCTGTGTAAATGCTTCGGAGTTATTTCCTTATTGCTAAATACTTTCCATTTCTCACCTGTGACATAAATGTCCTCCTTCTCTCCACGCACACTCAGGTGGATTCGTCCTCTTTTCTCTGTGTGATCATGCCCACATAGGCTGGGTACACTGTTCTCGCATCGCTTATGAACGTTCATCTCACAGCCTCACAAACATACAGAAAGGAAAAAAAGATTACTTATTCTTGGCCTTGATTTTGTGTTTTTGTTGCTGTTTTCTCTATTCCTCTCTACTTTTCTGCAAGGCACATACTGAACATGGAGCAAACTTCAAAGCAATGGAAACACATTTATGTTGTCTTATATAAATATCTGACTAAATCCTTAACTGCTTGGATTTACATTATAACCAAACAAGCCACACCTCTTTATTGCAACGCCACATTCTATTTGGATAAAAGTTTGTGGACACCTTACTGTAACATGTAAATCATATCTTTAACAATCTCACTTTGTGCACAGGGGCATTGCCGTCCTAGAACAGGTTTGGGTCTCCTAGTTCAAGTAAAGGGAAGAATTTATACTACCACACCTACAGACATCCTATATAATTATGTGCCTCCAACTTTGTTGTAAAAGTTTGGGAAAGAACCATATTTTGACACTGTTGTCCATTTACATGACTGTTTCAGTCATATGCATTATTTTCCCCAGAGGTGTTACTACAAAGTTGGAGGCACAAAATTATGGCACATCTTCCCAGTAAATTGTAAGTTATTATAACAGCAAATGGGGACTAAATGTGGAATGGGATGTTCAAAATCCACATACGAATCTCATGGTCAGGTGTCCACAAAATTATGTCCATATATAATGTATAGTGTATATTACACTGATATATTGTCCAAATTATTTGGCAGACATAAGGCCTAGTGTTATCATTCAAATATCTTCCTGCCAGGCGTCCTTCCTAAAACTAATCAGATGCTACTTCAATCTATTTCTGCTTGCTACTTCCAGATGTCTTTGCATATTTGTGTCTGGATCTGAGACTAAGCCAAAGCATATTAAATGGCCACTGCAGGGGACGTCACGCACTATAGAAATTGAATGCGAGTGAAAATGTCATTGCAAGGCAAGGATTCTCCAGGAAAACCAAACACAATCCCAAAATGAGAGAGGAACTGTCAATTGTCTATCATTAGATTGGAAGAGTCAGAAAGAATAAATACATTATATGTATTTTTGTTAACCCAATACAGTCTGGACTTAGTTTTACAATATATCATAAACATTCTAAATTGCACATAAATTGTACAGCTGCACTTTATTGGGTTTAGTCAAACCAAGTCACACTGTAAATATTGCTACACGTTTTAATTCATGATTTGTTGAACTTTGTTGTAATTTTCTATTTATTTTACTGCAAATACTGTACTTTATAGTCTATTTGTATATTTTATATGTATTTTCAAACTCTTTTTTTCATTATTATTTTTTAATGTCATGAACCAGTCGTAATTAGTATTTCGCTGTATGGGACAAATAATTTTAATTTGTTAGAACTGCAAATCATATCCTTTCTTGCTAATATTTTAATATTTGAATGAAACTCGTTGGAACCCATACTTCACGTCAGCATCGCCATTAACCAGTCCAATTATTGCACGATATGAAAGATGACACATGCTCATTCATATCTCTACAAATTACATCCCCCGACAATGACATATCATGCAAGTTACACTGGCAACGTTCTGACGATAGACGTTAATTAAATTGATTTCATGTCTTGTTATGATGCCATATTATTCAAAACAATGTCAGTTAAAATCCAGTCTCTCTGCATTTACGCCATATCACAGTGCATCGATCATCATGACGGATGCATAGATACTGCTCCTGATCAGAAAATCGATCTGCAGCCTAAGTTTTAGCAGAATGAGCCTGCATATTGTGGCGATCATTTCCTAAAACGAAGTCGTTTGGCACTGCCTGATTCTCTGGCATCTGCTCTAGTAATAAAACATCAGAATAATAGTAAACCATTAAAGGATGTTGATTACAACTAAAGCCTTTAATTATCATTATATGACCCTTGTTGAGTTTTAGTTTAATTGCTTAATTGAAAAATGCGCCGAATTCATCATCATCGTGCATCACTTGCACACACACAAACACACAAACACACACACACACACACACACACACACACACACACACACACACACACACACACACTCACTGGTGCATTTCATTCCCTGGTGAATTAGGCCATAGAGCAGAGAGCCACAGTGATCACAGAAGGTTGGACTGGAGTAAGTGTGTATCTTAAACTTGTGTTTACTCTTCAGATCCTATGAAGAGAGAGAGAGAGAGAGAGAGAGAGAGAGAGAGAGAGAGAGAGAGAGAGAGAGAAAGAAAGTGAGAGAGAGAGGAAGAGCAAGAGAAAGAGAAAGAGAATGAAAGACAGATGATAGGAGAGTATGAGAGAGGTTTAATTTAGGCTTCTGATCCCAGTGTTACTGGCCTTTATATATCTATAAATAGAACACATTTCTACACACCTGTAAACACACACACACACACACACACACACACACACACACACACACACACACACACACACACACACACACACAGGAAGGACTCCATTTTGAAGTGACTGTGAGCCAATTAGCTCACACTATTTTGAGGCAGCTGAATGGTGGATGAATAAAACAGCTCAACCCAGCTGCAGAACCCGAATCTTCATCTCTCTCTCTCTCTCTCTCTCTCTCTCTCTCTCTCTCTTACTATCACTCTCAATCTCTCTCTCCTCCGCTTGTCTTAACCCCCACTTTCTCTCTTATGCTATTTGCCCATCTCCTCCTCTCTTGCTCTTGCGCTCTTTCTTCTTTCCTGACTCTCTCTGTTCTTATTTCCCACACTCAGCTTCTTTCATCTGTCTGTCCAGCACTTCCTCTCCTGTCAATCTCTGCAAAGTTGCCGCCCTCTTTTTTCATCGCATGCCAATCGCTCTTCTCTCCTCCCTCTACTGTGCCAGCCAGTTTCAAATCTCTTTATAAGCAGACCGTCCTGTCACACTCTCCCCATCTGACGCCTGCACACACACACACACACACACACACACACACACACACACACACACACACACACATACACACCTACACACATACACACACACACAAACACATCATTAGTTTATCCGTTGTATTTAAAAGACTTGTCAAGCATATACAGCAAACAGACAATGCACAGGAGATGAGCAAAATAAATCTGTCATTAGTTTCCTCTCCTTATATTTTTTACTATTGTCAGTCTTTCTATTGTTAGGTCTCAACACTTCAATACACCAGCATCACATTGCCACGTCTGTCAGTTTTTCAAAGGATAAGAGATGATGGTGTATTTATGGTGGTCTGTGTGTGGGGGGATTGGATTTCTGCTTTCCAGATGCCTTTTGATGTACTTTATTTATCTTTCTTCAGAACTAACAGCATAGATCTACATTAAGCAAGGATCGAGAATAATGGAACTTTATGAGTATGAGGGGGAGAGAGAAACAGAGACACTGGTATATATGTGTGTGTGTGTGTGTGTGTGTATATGTATATATATATATATATATATATATATATATATATATATATATATATATATATATATATATATATATATATACTGTATATGTAGATAGATAGATAGATAGATAGATAGATAGATAGATAGATAGATAGATAGATAGATAGATAGATAGATAGATAGATAGATGGATAGATAGATAGATATAAAAAAAAAAAATAGTGTTCAGACTGTGTAGGAGTAAAGAAAACACACAGTCATACCTCTGCTTTAGGTGCGGTGATGCTTCCAGGACATATGAAAGTCACAAACTCGTGACAGCGTTTGTGCACGACAAAACTGCAAACTGAAACACATTTACATTAGATATGAAAACTTGATACAAATCATCTTAGTAACGTGAACTTTTTTTCCTTTACTTTACCCCATTAATCAAAGGTTCAAATATCAAACTCAAGGTAATATGTTTAAAAAAATGAAACTGTCCCACTGTCTTGACCATGTGTGACACCTTTTGAGTTGAAACAAAAGGAATTTCAAGTTTTCAAGACACATTCCTGCCTTTAACCAACTTACAGTATTGTAATGGAGATAACTGAAGCTGATAACCAAATAAACAACAACAACAATAATAAAATTAAAGTGTCCTTATGAGTTTACCTTGGCACTGGAATCCTTGCTTTCCTATACCCCTTGAAAAAGATGTAAAAATAAATATATAAAGGTTAATCTTTAATATGGAAAACATGGAGGTCTATGCACACTTTAAGAAGCTGATACACTAGCATGCAATTTAATATTATGTCTTTTGATGCAGTAGCATTGAATTATCCCTTTACTAAAACTATGAAGACACAAACCTATTCCAGCATGACAAATTCCCCAGTGCACAAAACAAGCTCCATGAACATATGCTTTACATGGGTTGGATTGGAAGGTCTTGAGTGATCTGCTATAGAGCTCTGACCTCAACCCTACTAAAAACCCTTAGAATTTAAAAATCCTTTTGGATGAATGATCAGAAATCTCCTTAACCTTGTTCCAAAATCTAGTGGAACACCCTCCCAGAAGAGTGGAGGTTATTATAACAGTAAATGTGGACTTAGTGTGGATTATTGTATAATATTCACATTTGTTTGCTTCATCTCTGTATTTTTTTCTGATTCCACATTATATATACAGTATTTATAGTAGAAAGAGAGAGAGAGAGAGAGAGAGAGAGAGAGAGAGAGAGAGAGAGAGAAATGATTATTGTTCTGCTGTAGGTAGACTGACCTCTAACCTGCAACTATAAACACAATATATGTGGCCAATTATTTTTTCACCAAATAACAAATGGGATATTTAGCCACTGTGACTCTGAAACATTTATAATTAGGTAGTGCCAGCCCTTGTCCTCTTTTCCATCCTTTGCCTAAAAAGCATTCTCATGTTTTTTCCATAACAAAAAAAAAAGTCTTTGTTCAACCCACAAGAACCAATAAAAAAAAAAAACTGCTCTAATATTACCCCAGTGGCCCAGTTAATAACATATAATTATTTGAGTAATTCAGATATTGTGATCTTAAAACAGATCAGACACAGAGAGAGAGAGAGCGAGAGAGAGAGAGAGAGAGAGAGAGAGAAAGAAAGGAGTAGAACACGCTGGTGATTGAAGGGACATATGGCTCCCTGTAGCTGTGCACTAGCTGGACCTCAGCATTCACCCCAAGAAAGATCTGCATAATTGAATTCATCCCGGCAGACTTGAGCTTTACCCACCCACAGGGGATGAGGTAAATATAAGCATGCTATACAGTAATATGTAGTAAGTATGCCACATAGCCTCACTCTAGTCTTTAGGAGTAAAACTGAGCAAAAGCCACCCAGTAAACTAATTAACAAATGCATTGAATGTCATATAAAGTCTCAAGATAAAACTGCCAGAAAAAAATGCTTACAGTAGATATATGTCCATGAATTTGTTCATGAAGGTAGTAAAAAAAAAATCTGATTCTATAAAGGTAAAGTATAAAGAAAATGATAGCAGATGGTTTGTTATTGCTTGTAGTTTGTTTTTTTTGTTGTTGTTGATTCCACAGTGTACAGATTTACATGTTCAGTCCGATGCATTACTATGATAGGTAATGCTAATTCGAACAGCACAACAAGAAGCCTGCAAAATCTTGGCACTTGGTCTCTATTGCAGTGATGGACAAACGACTTTGGCCAACTCCCAAGTTGGCAGGAGCAGGAAGCAGACTAGCTGAAATATGTGGCTGTTTCAAGAGATGAGGTCTCAACCCACTAGCACTGTTAGTCACATCAATATGACACACGGGCAAGACTGGGAAAAAAAGGCATTTTAAATGCGGGTCAGTCATCTATTCTACTGAATCAAACATCCACTGAGGCCTGATGAGGATAGATTTACATCTATTAATTTGAATTTGAACCCTGGAATTTCTGATGATCGGCAGCTTAATTCAATTCCACCCTGAAATGATACTGGATCCAGATGGGTTTGGAAATTACACTGATTGGTCTCTCATGGATCTAATGTTTCAAGCAAATGCCTGGAGATCCGGAGTTTGACTCATCACAATGCTTTCGAATAACGAGTCCAAGGGAGTGCTCACCTTTTCCTCATTCCCTTTTTAACCTGTGTAAGGGTTATAGCCTGTAGAAAATGTACTAAACACCAAAAGCTGGGAAGTGTGAACATGTGTTTTATTTGTTATATATCAGTAAACTGATCAGTTGATAGATAACCTGTTTCTACTCTGAAAAAATGGAAATCCTAGTAATTAATAATGCAGAAAAGAGTGAAAACTGTTAATATTACTATGTTAAATAAATGGTTTTAAAATGCATGAGTAGAAGAATATTACATTTTTCATGATCATTAGTCAGGAAAAAAAATATACCATTAACATCAGTTATTGTAAATGGTGAAAGCTTTGTATCTCTCAGCGGACAGAAATTTTGGAATTTCCCATGTGTGGATGTTAAACTGTGAATTTAAAGTACCAGATGAAGTCTGTGCAGTGGCTGCAGAAGGTGGGCTGTTTGAAGAAGCGGGCTGTGAACTGATGGTCTTTCACTTCTACAATCCGCTTGTGCTTGAGTGCTCCTTTCCTCTGGAAGACTGGAAGCCTGGGGGGAGGAGAGAGGGGAGAGGGCAAAGGAGAAGAGGAGGGAGAAGGAGAGGACAGGGACAGCGAGGAAAGAGAGGGCGATGGAGAGACTGGTGTAGACATGCTGCTGATGGAAGGATGGGGCAGGGGGAGAGTAAAAAGGATAAATGCTAGGTGAAAAAAATGAAAAGGTGAAGATGTGCAGGTGGAGAAATAAAAGAGAAGATGAAGGGTGAAGGAAGAAAAGGAAAAAAAAACGATGGGAAAGGAGGGCAAAGGATCTTGATAAGGTGTGTGTGTGTGTGTGTGTGTGTGTGTGTGTGTGTGTGTACAGATGGCAGTTTGTGATGCTGATGAAGTCTAGAGAACAAAATTCACAAGAGAAACAGAGACACAAAGACAGAGAGAGAGACAGCTTGTGAGTGAACAGAATGAAAAAGAGCTTAATACACACACACACACACACACACACACACGCTTGCAATGGGTCACTAAAGCACATAGTGATTCTCTTTTACACACACACACACACACACACACATACACACACGCATGCACACGCACACACACAAACACTCTATTTCACCATGTCAACCATGCCCAGCACCTGCTCCTCCACTTCCCCATCTCCTTTCCTCCTTCTCTCTTTTACATTTATTTTATTTTCCCCAATTTTTCCACCACACCACTCATTCATAAAGAGCATTTAAAACAGGTATCACAAGGATACCTGATACAAAATAGGTAACACATCTAGTCCAGATTCTCCTCTTTTGAATATAACTTTTAACTCAGACATCTGTACTGATTCAGGCAGATTCAGGGTCAAACATCTTGTGCAACAAACACAGAATCGATCTGAGCCACATTCATTTAGTAGGGCCAATACAGTGCCGCTAGTGAGTGATGAGCCACATTGCAGGATCAAATCTAGCAACAGGAGATGAGAGGGGCCAGCAAAAGAGCACCTCAGACAAGAGACAGATAAATTGAGTAGGAAAAGGAAGAAAGGAGAAAATGAGGAAACCTTGACAACCGGAAGAAAATAAATCACCTGCAACAACAAGAAAAAAAAAATCAATGCCAAAGTATTTTTAGAGTTAAAAGAGTAGATTCAGATAAGTTAACAAAGGTCAAGGCAAGACAGAAAGAACAGACGAGAGTGGAGAAATTACCTGTTTGTTGACTGATTTGGCAAAAATGGTTGCTCGCTGTTCTCCCTCCTCCGCTTTATGGAAGGACTTCAACCCTGACTCATGAAAAGTAAAAGATCGTGCAGAAAACCAAAAACCAAAAATAGGGAAAACCCTCTGAACAGCCCTCGAGCGGGAAAAAAGAAGAGAGAAAGAAAGTTGAAGGTTGAGTGAAGATTTCCAGGAACGCAGGAAGGTGGAGGAGGAGTAGAGGGCTCTGTATTCCTTTATCCAATAGAGAATGGAGAGGGGCAGAGACACTGAGGCGATTTTCACTTTCCAAGATTGATTCTGTTTTTACCAACAGGAAGAGTGTGCGAGGTAAAAAAGAGAGAAAGTGACAGAGAAGAGAGAGAGAGAGAGAGAGAGAGAGGGAGTGTGTGAGAGAGAGAGAAGAAGGGAGTAGATGATTAGAGATAGGCAGGAGCTCATTTTTAAAATCTGGGTTATGTCTCTCCAGAGAGTGAAAGAGAGACGGATGGAGGGAGGTAGAAAGAGGACAGAGTGGGAGACACATTGGACAGCTTGGTCAGCGAGCATCTCGGCTCGTCAAAAGTGTGTCCAAACTGTTGACCAGAGCACAGATCATTAGACAGCCTCATGTGCTCAAGCTGATATGTCAAGCTTTGTGAGTGTGTACCACGTTCTTACCTTAAAATGAGCTCATCGGGTGGCTGGGAGCGAAACAATATAGCTGACAAGCATGATGACACCAAAAAAAGAGCATGTCACATAATGCCATATATTTGGAATCCCAAAGAAACCCAGGCATGGTACAGTCTGTGATAGCAAACTCCCTCACACAGGTGGCTGACTCAATCCAGGTCACTGTGGGAGGATTCAGAAAATATAGCAAGATGGCTGCAGTGCAGGGAGGACAAACCAAACGGGGCTAAGGGAAAGAGTGCAGTGAAAAATCAGGACAATGTGCTGCTCTCTTTGACAGCAGGGAAGTGACAAGACTGGGCAGAACAAAAACACCCTCACCCCCATTGGCAACAGGGTTGGTGTGTGTGTGTGTGAGAATGTGTGTGTGGAACATGGGAGAGAACGAGACCAGGCAAAATGGAAAAGGGAGGGATGGTATGAGCTTGCAGCGAGAGATAGAGGGAGTAAAAGGTTAAAGGTCTAATTATGTAAAATGTAGGTTATTAGTCTCCTGATGAGGACACTGTGAGAAAATTAATTAACAATTATAATTAGCAAGATTGTTAGAGAGCAAAATGGTGTCACTGGGCAAGGATGTGTACAGGGCCAAGCGTGTGTACCTGTGCGAGGGACGTTGGTGTGTCTCACTGTCATTGAGAACGCAAGTGTGGAGGTCAGTCTGCTTTTTTGCTTTAATTTCACGTTGGAGTAGTAGAATCTTTGATTGTGTCCTCATGCATCAGATCAAAAGACTCCAGGACTCCAGTCTACTTTGTTTGAAGTGGTTCTGAAAATGAGGTCCAGGAACGCTCAGAGGTTCTGAAGTGTTTGTAGTGGGTCTTCAAATTTAGTTTCACAAAGTATATTCGTGTAAGTTATACATGATGTACTGTATGTATTACAGTGTTTGACTGATTACTTAAACAAGAACTCAGAATCAAGTAGACTGATTTGCAGAATCTGCATCTTGTCAGTAGCTAGCATGTGGTGCAAAGTCCAGCTATGTTCAAGTTCCAGTTTAAATGTATTTCTATAGCACTATTCACAATGGACATTGTGCTTTACAGCATGTAAGAATTATAGAACAAACAAATAGACTGTATTAGCAACATATCTACATCAGAAAATGTTCATCTGTAAAGATCTTATTTACAGTACATATCTTTACAAATGTAGTTGAAACACTAAATGCCTGGCAGAACTAAGCAGATGTGTTGATTTACCTGTCTTCCAACATGTTGCCCTATTTAGCACTTCAACACACTTTAATAGTGGCCAATTTGGTCAAGAATCCCTCTGTACCATGCACACTTTATGCACATTTTCATTTTTGCTTATAAACATATACATATATAGAGGACAAAACACCAAACACCAAACTCTCTTTATAAATCAAACAGGATAATTTGTGCTTCATCTACACTATTATTTAGCTAGCTATGTAACTAGCTAGGTTGTTGGAAGTGCAACTATAAGCAGCCAATATACCTGTACTGCACAACTGATCATAAAATGTGAATAAAATCTGATTTCAGTAAAGCTGTAAACACTAGATTTGCATTTTTTGACAAGTATATAATTTCTATACTTGAGTAAAAGTACTAATCGTCTGCTTAAATATTAATAACTCCTTTTATATTTCTACATAAGTGAAAGTAAGAAAATGCTTGCAAAAGTAAAATGACTGATTTATGAGAAATGTATATTTCTAATCATTGATGATGATCAGTATTGCATTCTCCTGCACATCACACTTTTTTAAGTAGCGCGTTTTCAATTGGTACAGATGCACAATAAAAGAAATTCAACTCTACACAATTTCTCAACAGAACCGTGGAATTACTGACAGGTTCTGTTAAAATTATACCAAGAGACTACGAACTGTTGCACCATGTCACGTGTTTGTTTGTGCACCTGATTTACTTTTACGGTAATTAGCACAGCTATTACTCACAGCTCACAGCGCGCTTTGATTTTTCTTTGTTGTCGTCTAGTCTTTATTGTTATATGCCAGGTTTGTTTTCAGTTCACTCTCACTTCTTGTTCCATAATGTTCTGTTCTTTGTTTCTTGATTTCTCTGTGTCTTGGTGTTACTTTCTTGTTCCGTTTGTACTGTTGCCCTTTCTAAAATATTTTCCACACTTGCAACCGCTTCCCGCCTCATTACATGACAGGCATTTATTTAACGCAATTTATGTTAAGTATTTAAGCGAAGAACAGCATGTTTTTCTGAAACGTAATGGAGTGAATAGTAAAAGTTTCCCAATATGAAAATACTCTAAGGTACTTGAAAGATGTACTAAAGTCTATAACAAATTCCAAATATACTGCTGAAGCACATGAAACAGTGAAGTAGCAGTGTTACAGTATATCAGAATTTTTTTCAATCTGTTCTGGGGCACTGGTTTTTAGACCAAATGACATCTTTTTGTTCTCCCTTTAACAACTGGTGCATAATTAGTTGTATTCATGGTTTGTCAATTCTAATTTGCTTACTACAAGGTTGCTCTAATTCACTAGAAAGTAGGTTATAGCTTGTTTAAAACTGTGATATAATTAATGTGTTTGGCTCCACCAAGCTTCACATCCACATGTGTTGATTTTCATCCTCTAAATAGCTGAAATATTACTGGACACATTTATATAATGTGTAAATAGTTGAACTGTGTTCATTAAAAATTGAGAAATAGAATTGATTTAGCATTTAAAGGTAAAAAACGATTGAGAGCTTTAGATTGCCGTGAAGCAATCAATTGAACAGACTGTTTTCAAATCATATACAAACATTAATGCCCACTGTCATAATATGGATCTGGGTTCCGAATAATACAGAAATGACTAATAGAGAAATTAACTATAAAGGATAAAGGATTTTAACAAAAATGAGGTTGGTTACTTTTGAAATAGAAAAATATTATTGTTGTTTTGAAAAAAACAAATGCTTGCTGCTGACAGAACGCGTGGATGATGGAAGAGTGAAAGGTGGAGTGGAGGACAAACCCATTTCCACCATGCAAATCAGTAATACGTGTTATGCTTAAAGGCTTTGAAGTGTCATTTTGAGAGGTGAACACTATTCATAACAGTGCGAATATATGAAGAGCCAGAAAGCTGTATAACTGAACATAATGACTCTCTTAAAAAGAAAAAAATAAAGAAAGACACATCCATTAAAGCAAACTGGATATTTGTTTTCCTTTTTTTGCGGCCACGTGAAAGTGCAGGATTTTTTTGCCATGCTGAAAATTTCGGCAGGTGTTTTTCATGGATGCATATTCTGGTTGAGCTGCAATGTACTTCTTTGGCTCAAAAAGATGAGCTATAACCCCAATGAAATACATTACTGCTATAAAGCACTAGGCCACACCAAAAAACTCAACATTTATAGACACACGTCCTGGAAAGTGAAAGGATGATTAGCTGATATGCTGCTAAAAGAAAAGAGGGCATGATGCGAGCAAATAAAAGCAAACAAGGCATTAGTACTGAATATAATATGCAAAAAGAAAATAAACTAGATGTGAGGGAGGATGTTTAAGGCGAGGAAGGCAATGAGTGCAAAATCATTTCGAACACACAGTACATTTCCGACTTTATTGTGCCACGCAGATTATAAAAATCTGTATTCGGAATAAATCCAGCCAAATAATCAAGGAAAAACAACCCATCATTTTTCATTTGCTGGAGCTATTTCCTCATTCTGCTGACTGGACCCATCTCATTGTCAAAGACTCCTTTTTTGAAAGTTTCATAGCTCTTTTCTCTCTCTTAGTTCCTATGAAAGAAAAAAAAGAAAGGCTCTGCCTAAATGCAGTGAGTTTTGATTAGGAGGACCTCCGGGCAGCACCGTAGTCAAAGCCAAGCTGAGCTCTTTTTCCTCATACCATTTCACCAGTCATTTTTTGCTAATTTTTACACTTATGTTGCATAATAGATAATATATTTTTTAAAGAAAGAAAGAAAAAACCCTGAGTGAAACTTCTATGCTGATGCCAATATGAGTTTTACTGGGAGTCAAAGACATAATTACAGAAGAAAAAGATAGATGAATTTGTTACAGCGAATAAAAACAAACAAAAAAAAGAAGCAGCTGAATTACTGTATTTGATTGTAGCCATTGGTCAGATAACAAAATATCACAACACATTTTTTTTTGCAGAAATGTATGAGATGCATTGCTATTATTCATCTATACATAAATAAATAAATACATACATACATACATACAAAAATTTAGCAAATTTTAGTATCAATATAATTCAATATATTGCAATGAGGTTACAATAAATCAAATATAAGATCTTAAAACATTATGTTTCCTTCTAGAAATAACTAAATTGGGTGACCTTATCTGCCAAAAAAATTAAACCAAATGTAAAAAAAATTGCTAAATTTGTTTCATGCCAATGCTACACAATGTTTAAACTTGAATTAAGTATAATGATCTTATAATTGGAAATATTAAATAACACTAAATATAATTTAAATATTTTTGCTCGCTTTTTTTTTTGCAGTGAAGCATGTATGGATACAAATCATTATCATGACCATATATGCTATACTTTATTAAATAGTTGATTGTGTAGTGTATTGTGTATAAAAGAGGTGGGAAGTAATGATGCAGAAATACTTCATTACTGTACTTAAGTATATTTTTCTGGTATCAGTAAAATTATTTCACTATTTATTTTTCAGACAACCTTTTACTTTCATTCATTACATTTTTACACAAATATCTGTACTTTCTACTTCTACATTTTCAAAACAGGCTTTTTACATGGATGGGACAGAGGGAGTCAGTAATGTAAACATGACTGAGAACAGAGACATTCCTGATTACCTGATCATCATGATTTCTCTGCTTATGTTCTATATAGTGGTTGGTCAGCCTGGATACATTCATTAGATAACAAAATCTGAAATTCTTTTGTATTAATATATTAATACGATGTGAGGTCCAGTTACCAGCATGACACTAAAGCAGGTAGTAGGAATGGCTACTTTTTACTTAAGTACCTGTCAGAGCCCAAACGTCTTTGCTTTAACTTGAACGAAAAAGTGTAGTCAGTACTTCATACTTTTACCAGAGACTTTTAAAACAAGAGTATCTGTACTTCTACTTGAGTGAAGGATGTGCGTACTTTTGTCATCTCTGGTGTATAATTATTGTTTTACACTGCCTGTGTCTGTGATTCGCTCCTCCATTCTGAAGGAAATGCGCTATATGAACAAAGATTAGTGCACATCTGACCATAAAATTCTTATGTGTTTTCTAAACATCCTATTCCACATTTAGTTATCATTTGCACTTATAATAACCTCCACTCTTTTGGGAAGATATTCCAGTAGATTTTCGGAGTGTGTTTGTGGAGATTTGTGTTCATTGAGCCACAAGGATTTTTGTACAGGGGGTACAGTCAGCATTCCAATTTATTCCAGGGTCGAGGTCAGAGCTCTATAGCAGGCCAGTAAAAATCTTCCACTCCAAACCATGTAAGCCATATTTTCATGGAGCTCATTTTTTGCATTGGGGAACATGTTTGATTTTCATGGAGCTCATTTTGTGCATTGGGGAACATGTTTTCCTCTCCTAGTTCAAATGAAGGGAAAATGTAATGCTACCACACCCAAAGACATTCTATACAATTGTGTGCCTTCAGATTTGTGGTAGAAGTTTGGGGAAGAGTCACATATGGCTGGAAAATTCAGGAGTCCCAATACTTTGTTTCCATATGGTGTAGTTTCACTTGCAACAGATTTTCAGTATAGAATGTATGGACAAAAATTATCATTAGCAAATTAGCACCCTGTATTTATATATCTCATTTTATAGACTGTATGTATTTATTGTTTCATTGATTTCACATTTTGATCAGTGATCAATTCTATCCCACAGTCTGACACTGTTAAAACTATATTTCCTTTCCCTACTTTCCATTACATATATAGGTTTTGGTTCACTGCTTTTTCAAATAAAATCATTTGATCCATAAAATAATTTGGCCCACCTAAACCCCGATTGAAAATGAGGGAATAAAATATATAATGTTACAAGAGCAGGTTGTTACTTTACCTTTTTAAAGCATACATGATACATACACCTAGCATTTCATTTCTGCATGGACAATCTTTATAAGCCCTGCTCTGCTCAACACGCCTGATGAAATTTTGCCACCCCAGCTGAGTCCACTGTCTGGCTAACTAATCACCCTAATTTAGGCAAACTGGCCAATTATCCAATCAGGTAAAATGAGCTCCAGCACAAAGCAGCTCTCAATATATCCAGAAAAATGGAATTTGAAAGGATGCATAGTAGAAAAAGCAGTCATGTAGATCTTTAACTGATTATGAACCTAATTCTGAGACATAAGTGTTTATAGTGTTTTTTTCACAAAACATAAAAAAAAAAGGTTTTTATGGTTAGGCAGCAAATCAGTGTATTATGTTGAATGAGGCGTTATAATAATTATTTAAACAGTGTCATTCAATATGTTAGAATTAGTAATTAAAATGAAAGAGAGAAAGAGAGCGTATAAGAGAGAGAGAAGATAAAGCATCTTCCGAACCATGTATACATATTATAAGTATTGGGGCACTTAACATCTTCCTAAAAGAATGGAGAATATTATGACTGCGAATGGAGACACCATGGATTGGGATGTTACAAAAGGATATGTATATTAGGACTGTCATTTCTATATATATATATATATATATATATATATATATATATATATATATATATATATATATATATACATATATATTGTATTATATATACCATATATAATGTATTTGTTTACATCATGGTGGATTTTTGGCACTTTAAAATGTGGTGCTTCAAATAAGTCTCAAACTTGAGACTTGAGGTATCAGTAAAACAAATGTTTAGTGGTTAAAAATGATTTGTGAATGGAGTACAATTTTTCATATATGAGTAAAAAAAGGATGTCGTGAATAAATGTGTGTTGAGTTAAAGGTTTAAATTTATAAAAATGGTCAAACATAAATTCATCAATCGCGCGTTAATAAAATTTGTGCCGTTAAAATGAATTTGTGTTAACGGTGTAACAGATACTGAATGAGTTATGCTTCACCTCTCTGCTATCCTAAAAACAGCATATTTAAATACACAAGGCATTTAATCTTCTGACAAAAAGCCTTGAGTGTTTAGTCAGCAAAACCCAACACACTACTACCTTCACTCAAAATAAAAATTGAAGTTATAAAAAGAAGAATCAGACAGCTGTAAAATTCTTACACCATGAAATTGTGCCCTATACACCGCCAGAGGAAAAAAGAAATCTGCCTGGACAGCAAAACGGAGGCAGCAAACTGTCGCATGTAATTTGTGATAAACGCCATCTCTGTAGATTTAAGAGGAAGAGAAATTGTGTAAAAAAACTACTAAAGTAGGCAACATGTGTTGAGCATCTTCATCTGTCCCAATAACCTTGATTTATTCATCTGTTAGCTCAATGAACAGGGACAAACTCTTTCACCTTTTTTAATCGGTAATTTGTGCTATATCTTACCCTGTTTTTTTTTTCTTTTCTTTCTTTTCCAGACAGAACAAAACAGCACACATGGCCCACTCTCAAATGGCCCTACAGAACTATTTCATTTCAGAAACAACCCCAATCATACACCTCAATTATTTCTCAATCAACTACCACTTTCTCTCATTAGTGCTTCAGTCCACTTGAATCACAATGTGCCGTCTTGTGTTTCAGCCACTGGGACTTATTTCCAGCTGTACATCCAAAACTGTTTTAAATGAGCACTTTCTGTTGCAGGCTGTAAAGGACCGGAATTCCATTGAAGGTGTAGTCCTGCCTTGCACCCAGTGTTCCTAGAAGTAGGATCCAGGATTCACCATGGCCCTAAGCAGGATACAGCACTTACTGAAGATAAATTAATGACTATCAGTAGCAGGAGCACAAAATGCCTTTTAGATCCCGAGCCAAATGTCAGATGAACACCTGTTCCTCCAATCACTTTGTAAACTCTCTTTATCTCCCTCCTACACATTTTTATTGATTCAAGAAGGAGATGGGAAATCCAGTGAGACTAATTAAAATAAATGCCAGTGTTAAAAAACGATCACAGAAAAGATGTCAATGTGCATTGTGTACAAGACCCTACTGCACTGACGGGTGAAAAAAGGGAGAGCGGTTTAGACAGAATTTACAGAGAACGAAAAGATGGGGGGAAAAGCATCATGGTGTTTTATGTGTCCCTTGCTCTTCTGTGTTTCTTTGGAGATCTAGTCGATGTGCTTGTGAAGCCTGCAGCACTCAGTGTCCATGATGAAAGAGAAGACAGTGAGGCTTTTAGCATATTTTGTGTGCTTGTATGTGTGTGTGCATGTGTGTGTGTGCACAAGTCCGATACTTCGTGCTCATCGTCTCTCTTTCTCTCTCTGCCCGCAACCCCCTTTGCACACATACAGTGTTAATCTAGGCTTTGAGGCTTCAGTTAGAAGATAAGTAGAGGCTCAGCGTCTGCTCTGATGCAGTAACCTCGCTTTACAGCTCACTCACTCACTCACTCTATCTCTTTCTCTCTCTGCATATCCCTCTCCGTTCCATTTCCCTCTACACACTCCTATGCTGTCGGATACTCACATAAACATGGCTCGGTGCTGATCAACATGCTCCACAGCAAAGAAACCGCTCAAGTGCAGCGCAGACCAAACACCACTTATAACATAATCTTACCCACTGACATTACATACATTTTACATTATATTTACTCCCCTGGTATCGCCATATATCACTCTACAACATAGGAACACAAATTACAAATAGTTTACACATGCAAAAAAAGAATATGCAGTCTGGGGGTGTTTGTTTTTAAATCCAGCATGCAAATAAATGTATTTTTGCTGCTAAAGTGTAAATAGAGCAAATAAATGTGCAAATGAATACACCACTTGAAGAAATAATAAAAACAATTGTTTGTACTCAATAATTCCCAGGGTTCTGTAGGGGAATTCCCAAACCAATGTGAGATTTTTATGAAAATATGACAATATTAATGGCAACAAAATTGCTCTGATAATATTTTGTATAGTGAATGCACAATGGTGCTTACAGTACCACATAGGCATTATATATATACTGTACTATATATATTATCTTTATCTATGTGGTACAGGTGTCAGCTTTACCTTTTAATTAACTAATCACAGCTTTGACAATCAGTCAGCATGAGCATATCCCTGATTTAAAGGACGCTTTTCTCTAGTGATTTTGCATACGTTTTTTACTTAATAATTTCCATATGATAAATTATTGACTACAACCTGTGTACACTGTTTATCAGATTGCACATGTAAATTGAGCCTGAACATAATAATTTGGTCTCCGATAAACGCCAACGTCCACATGATGCATTGAGATTAATCATGTCCCAAAAACACATCTGATCGATACCTGTAACAACAGCAGCATTACGTTATGCCATTATGAATCTGATCTTTTCAAAAGAAGGTCATATAATAGTAAATCAAGTCACTAAAGATCTCTCTGCAGAAGTTAATACGCTATATTCACAATACGGTGATGCACAGAGAAAAACAAAAAACAGAACACAGGGCTTTACAGTGTTTATGGAAATCTGAGCAAAAAATGGAAAGACTGCAGCATCAGCACTTTCTATCAGGCGGCTTCAAATGAACCTTTCCATCAAACCCTGCAAAAACATGCACCTCAGACGGCAAAAGACTGGATTATCATAACAGTGTCCTAATTTGGCACTAAACAGAAATGTGTTACAGTGAGTAGTTTCTTTTCTTTTGCTATAAATTATAACAATAACACAGAAGCATTATAATAAGGAGCAAGATATTTTATAGGTATTTCAGGGTGCTTACTACATTATATGGAGAAACGTTTGTGGACACCTGGGAATAAGATTCGTATGTGCTTCTTGAACATCCCATTGCACATTTAGTCAACACTTGCTGTTTTAATAACCTTCACTCTTCAGCATTTGTTATGCAACCCAAATGTGCTCACTAGAGATGAGACCAGAGCTCTGTAGCAGGCCACTCAAGATCTTTCACTCCAACCCATGTAAACTATATGTTCATACAGCTGGCTTTGTGCACAGGGGCATTGTCATGCTGGAACAGGTTTGGTCTCCTAGTTAATAGCTCCTAGTAAAGGGAAATTTTAATGCTACAGCACCCAAAGACATCCAATGCAGTTGGGTGCCTCAAAGTTTGTGGTAACAGTTTGGGGAAAAAACACATATGGCTGGAAAAAAACGTTTCCCAAAACTTTTTGTCCATGAAGTGTATGTTTTGCTTGCAATCAAGAAACACACTGACAGAGCCAAAACACAAAAAGTTTATACAAAATTATAGTGCCTTGCAAAAGTATTCAAAATAATCTTGGTGTTTTTTTTTCAGTTCTTTTGCATTTACAAGACGGAATTTAAACAAATACAGTAATCCCCCATTTATTTATAAATGAAAAACTGCGATAAACGGACACCACCCCAAAAATGCTATTTTATGCATACTGTACTGTATTAACATTTTACTACTTTTTATAATGAACAATTATATTTTTATCATGAAATTTCATTATTTTTAAATGAAAATCCATAAAAGCAATTCAATAAGAGTTGTTTGGTCTATTGTGTTATCCGCGAGAGACTGAAAAAACCAATTCGTTATGTTGTAAATACAATTCCACGATAAACCGGTGGCACGAGATTCGAACCGCGGTAAAGCGGGGGATTACTGTATTTCGAAAACTTGTATGATCTGGATTATGCAACATGCGACACCATCAAAGAAGTTGTGGTTCATTGTGACAATTATTATTACAAAAAAAGTGCATGCATACATATTTTGACTGGAATCTAAATTTTAATTCTATCTGACTAGAAACCTTATTCCATCTGCCACATGCTGTTTAGCAAAACTCAAATGTGCATTCTTAATTTCTTTTCAAGCAAAGCCTTTTTTTTTTTTACTGCATTTTCTTCCTTAAAGCTCATCTTTGTGGTGTGTACAGCTCCTATGAACAGATTCTCCCATGACAGATTCTCCCATCTCTGTCAAATGGAGCTCCATTAGATGTTCATAGTTTGGGATATTTCTGTCTTTTAGCTATATTTCTTCACACATCTCTCTCTCTCTGACCTGTTTGGAAAGGTCTTTGGTCTGCATGGTGTTTATTCAGTGATGCTCCAGTCTTCAGAATAGTTGTATTAACATTATTTTGCAGATGTGACACTTCAGACAGATGTGACACTTAAGACAAATGTAGATTATTTAATTGTCTAACTTTCATTAATGAATAATTATTTAGAGATGTCATAGCATTTGCCTTTTCTTCCCAACATATTTGAACATTCTGGAATATTTTGTTCCATTGCATCAAATCCAAATCTAAATTAATGTAAATTTCAGGTTATAATGCTACATAACAGAAAGGAGGGTTGGGTGAATACATCCAAAAAGAACTGTAACTCAAAGGGTACATGAAATGCTTGTTGAACAAAGGGAAATTACTAACAAAAGACAAAAAGATGTTTCTGTCTGTTATCTAGTCAGCCTAGATCAAATGATTAAAAGTGAAGTTACTTATTTTGTTATAATGAGGAATTATTCTTTTTAATGAATAACCAGGCTTTGATTGAGTTTACAGCTTTCAAATTTGCCATGCAAAGTTGACAGCATATCAAAAAATAATATCTCACAAACACCTATGTAAATAAAAACAATTAATAAACTAAAATAAAAAAATACAATTAAATAAAAGAGTCTTAAACAGTCCTCAGCCAAAGTAAATTAGCTTTTTTGGTTCACAGAATTAGGTGCTGTTTGAAACCAAATATTAAATAAAGAAAAGTCTATATTTCACTTGAATGTGCAAACAGACTAAAAGGTGTGAAAGTGCCCTTGGATTCAGGAGCAGGGCTATGGTTTGGCTTGTTTTGACTTGTGCTGAGGCAAATAGAAAAAAGTCTCATAGGAACACCCTGGACCATGACCTCCAGGAAAAAGGTGTGATTGGGAGTAATACATGCCAGTTCGACATGCCTGTCTGGATTTTGGAAGACAGTGAGTGACTTGTATTGAAACATGTTGTACTTTCCAGTGACCAGATATAAAATAAAATGTCGAAAAGGGCAGTTCTGAAAACTGGACTTAATCCTTTTTGTTATGAAAACCAAGACAATATATAACAGCTTTTTCTGTATACTGCTAATTCATATTAATTTACTTGGCAAAGATGTATGAATGGCATGGATAATGGTAGATCATTGGAGAATGTTGTTCAGCTTATCAAGCTTGCTCCAAAGGGGTCCTGTGCTCTGGGGTGGAATCTGCAGAGAAAAAAATGCTTTAAAAACATAAAAATACACTACATTGACTGACAGTTTCAGCACTGCAAGAAACTCTGATATCCATTGTGTTAATATTTATATATCTGTGGGAAGATATTGTGTTTTATGGCATTAGTTCTGGCTTCGAAAAAAGAAAGAGATAATAAGAATGAGATTTATGATGGGACTCACCAAGACACCAGGTTGTATGAAATTGATCTTTTCTGTGCAGTGAGATGTTTAAACACACACACACAGTTTTTACTTCCTGTTAGAAACCAACAAATTTCAGCTTCTACACTTTCGAAAAACAGAAAAAAAAATAAAGGACCATAGCTAGAAAGCAATCAAGTAAATAAGTGAATGAATAAACCAAAATATATTAGTGTCTTTTTCACTCTTTTATTTTCTTAACCCTATTCTTATTGAGGATTTCTTTCAAGTGCAGTTGATTTCTTAGCCAGAAAGAAATGCTTTGTCAACTATCCTGTTAACCTACATTCAATGGGACATGGGATTTTTTTATTTTTTTTAATAGGAAATGCCCACTGACAATATAGTACACTAAAAGAGCTCAGTTCACTGAGTTATGTCTGGGAAACTGTTCACATTTTCAGCACACACATTACTCATTCATTCTTAAATTGCACATGATCACAATCCATTTTCGGCTTGCAATTCAGATTTTCAATTTCACATTTTCATTGCGTGCTCAGATTTGTTCAGGTAAAAGCCATCTTTTTTTCACATCCTATGTTTCATGTTTCACCAAATTCTTAGGTGTTCACCTGGTGCAGAACCTCAACTGGTTCCTCAACACAAGCTCCATAAAGCCAAATAAACCCCACCAGTGCTTCTCCTTATTAAGAAGGCTGAGGAACCCATCCTGACCATGTTCTGCTAATAGACTATGTAGCGCATCCTAACCAGCTGCATCCCTTCCCAGTTCGGGAATGGTGGTGTCTCGGATCACAAGACCCTCCAGCAGACTGCGAAAACAGCTGTGACTATCATCTGGGCATTACAATCTACTGTATATCTGCAAAGCTTTCAGCATTGTGATTGACCACATACACTTCTCTCTCTCTCTCTCTCTCTCTCACACACACACACACACACACACACACACACACACACACACACACACACACACACACACACACTCTTTGCTCTAAGTAACAGAAGCATAAAAACAACTTCTGAAAACAAACAATAAAATGTCATGATAAAGTAATTCTAATGTTTACATACAATATTTATTATAATATATACAATGCTTTTGTGCTTTATTCCACATCCATATTAGGTCTCTGTACTAGTCAGTGTCAATCACTGTGCCATACAATTGTATACATTCTATACTGCCTTTCGCACAATAAAATATATTTGTGCGAAATATATATTTATATATATTTTGAACATTCGCATCATCTTATCTAATACATTTTTTTTTACTAATTTTATATTTATAGATCTTTTTATTTAATGCACAATTTTCTGAGCAAAAAATAAGTCTTGAATCTTCATTTTTGTGTTCTTGTGTGTCGTCTAATTGTACTGTGGTTCGTTGTTTACACTACGTATGTAGTACTGTGTGTATGTCTGCTTGTCTTGTAGTAGCATTTTGGTCCTGATCTTGCTCAATGTGTACTGTACCAAATGTATATGATTAAAATTACAGTAAAAGCCACTCAACTTGAATTGACTTCGACTACCAGACTTTTTTTCCCTCTTTCTCTGTGTGAGTTTCCATTATCACTAAATTATGTTCCTTTGCCAATCTATGACTGCTTTACCACTGAGTTCTCCCTCGATTATTTACTGAGTATGTAATATAAAAAAATATAAAGAAATTGTGCAGTATTGCTGACTCACAGATTTAGCTTCCCTTATTTAATCCTGCACTGCCCGCATAGAGATACTTATGTTTTCCACGTTACTGCGGTTTCAGTTTCTTAGTTTATCTAAAACAAATAGGCATATTAGCTATGCTAGATTGGTCCTGTTTGTGGATATTTTTATGTACTGTGCCCTAAAATGGACCTAAGTGAATTCTCTAGTCTTATCAGGACCCACCAGTCATGATCAGGATAAATCAGTGTTTATACAGAAGCTTATTTCAGTTTAATATCTTAAATTCATGTAATTTAGAACACCAACATCTTATAATATATTGTAAATAATCAGCGTCCGATTAACATGACTACTTTAAATTCAAGTTTCTGTTCCTGTACACATATTTCCCAGTTCTCACAGGCCACTTCATGAGAAGTGCAATGATAAAAGTCAAAACTGATTCACTGTACATTACCACCGTGTTGTTACCCCTGATCAATTCACACCATAAATCCTAGCACTCTCTGAATGTGAGAGGCCATGAAGCCATCGTTGTGTGATGAAAAGCAGGTCGTCCATTTCGCCTTCAAAGCAGTTGCTAATTTTGTTCTCGGAGAAATTAAAGGTTAAATGAAGGAGGACAACATTGTGAACACATGTACTTCAGCAGATAAAGAAACAGAACAGTCGATGTGCTTTGGAAATATATCTTTTATGTGGCAGTTTAGTGTATTCAGACCCCATCCACAGGTCATGATGTCATAACTAAACACCAGTGGTGGATATAGTATGCAAAGCATGCACTTGAGTTAAAATAGAGATACAGCAGGTAAAATATGACTCCAGTCAAAGTAAAAGTGCTTCCTTCAAATTTTACTTGAGTAAAAGTACAAAAGTATTTGCCTTCAAATGTACTTACATGTACTTAAAAATCCAAAGTACTAGGATTTATTATGGCTATAATATTTTATTATCATTTTATGTAACAAAACTCTTACTGAAAAGACTGTTATGTTACTCTTAGCACAGCAATCTATTAATGGAAAGATATTAATGAGTCAAACACTGATTGATATCTATTAAAATTACCATGAGCCCAAAACCTTTTTTTTCAACTACTCTAAAAAAAATCACGCAAATAAGACACGGTATTTGACAAGATATTTGACTTTGAAATGTAGTGAAGTTAAAGTAAAAGTCTCCCCAAATACAAATACTTCAGTAAAGTTCAGCTAGGTTTAAGTATGTTAACAAACTACATTTACTTAGTTACTGTCCACCACTGCTAAACAGACTTTGGATGAGGTCTAGATTGTGAAGTAAAAATGATTTTAACATACTATTTGTGGCAGAGTTTTAAAGAAATTTAGTCATTAAAAATACTTAAAAAAAGAGTGAAAAAACTACATAAACCCAATACTAAATAAACAATAATGTACTAAAAAAACCACATGTAAATTGACATACCAATTGGCAATTTGTCACTGTGATTAGTACAAATAAATGTAACCATTATACATGATTATTGGACATCTTTAGCATCATTTTATTTTGAAGGGAAAAATGTCATGTCATGAATTATTAGATAAGACTAGAATATCTTTGATTTTCCTGGTCAGAGGTCATTTTAGTATTAAGGATTTTTGGAAAGACTGACAATCAAATTCAAGAACAAATTCGATTATTAGGAGATTCTGCTAAAACAGCCGAAGTCATGGCACTGTGTTTGACTCAAATGTAAGACAGACTTACTCTGAGGGCAGACAAAGCCACTGTGCCACATAAGCCATGCTCTGCTTATCACTTATTCATTAGTAGTATGCGAAAAAAGACGATGAATAATGTGTGTGCCATTCACTGGAGCCTTCATTCACAGGGGATGACACAGAGCTATAACTACCATACTCATCTGTGCCAACCTCAGTGACTGTAAAGAAGTGCTCAGGCGGCACACTGTGCAGAAAGGGTAGACGAAGTAAAGACTGCAACGGGCTGACCTGCTTTCCTGCATATACACTGCCATCAGATCAGCTCAGTGCTGAGGGAGACAAGCAGACACTTGGATGCCAGTGATGCTGTCCTTCAAGTGAGACCTTTCAGAGTGCCTAAAGCTAAGCTGCCACTCTAACTAGGGAGAAAGAGAGCGAGAGAAAGAGAAAGAGAGAGAGAAGAGAGAGAGAGAGAGAGAGAGAGAGAGAGAGAGAGAGAGAGAGAGAATGTGCACAAGTTCTTACTTCAATGCTCAGATTCTTCAGATTCTTATGTATGTAACAGTCCAGTGAAATCTATTTGTACATGTTAATGTATGTGAAGTATGTCTAAAGAGATAAAAAGGGAAGAAAGTGTGTGTGTGTGTGTGTGTGTGTGTGTGTGTGTGTGTGTGTGTGGATAGAAGAAAAAATTGCTCCCAGCAACAGGCATAGCGGCACTGCTAGAGGCATACTGACAACTCACTCATGAAAATTCATGCACATATGCACACGCGCACACACACACACACACACACACAGATAAAATAAATTCAAGTCACCATAACTTGCTCAAGGTCATAGCTGAGAATAACCAAGAACTGCGCTACTGCTTCATTCTCACCGAGGTCGAGCCTCAGCATGCTGCGTACAAGACATCTCATCTCTGATCACTCAGCTCAGTATGAGGTGAATGATAGTAAACTCAGCTACGCATAGAGAGGTACACACGCTCCCACACACACACACACACACACACACACACACACACACACACACACACAGCGTACACACACACACACGCACAGAGTGGCTCTCTGTGATATGCCCATTACGAGGAATCTGTGCTACCAAAAATACAGTGAATATTGGTTTCATCAGTGTACATAGAGCCACATAAACAAAGCCATACTTATCTGGACAACATAATGGTCACACGATATTCCCAGGAAAATATTGACCACATTCTACATATTGACCTTTCCATACATGGGTCCTGATTTACTAAGGATTTTCTGAGCATAGAAATGTGCAAATTTGACTGCAACATGCAAGCTGATCCAATAAGATTTTTACGTAGGACCATTGTTACCTATGTTACTCGGGTTCTCTGAACCAGACATAATCATCAGTAATCATTCCAACAATCCCAGGGGAATTGCTGCGCCACTGGCCATCAGCAGTCCTATTGTAATGGCAAGGGAAATCATATATGCTGCATGTTGGAGTAAACAATGCGTGGATAGCATTTTTTAATGATATTGAAAAAGCATTTGTGTTAATAGAAATAGGAGTTGCTCAGACCACCAATGTGAACCAAACATGCTTGGCAAGAGTAACACAGCAGGAATCTGGCAACTTTAACATATATAAAGAAAGTGCTTTTCACCCGTGTCACTTGAATCTAAATAACCATTTATCCTTCTTTTGAACAAGAAACTATACTGTGCAAAATGTGTCATCGTAAAGATGGGGGAGACATTTGTGTCCGTGCCTCTGTCCAAATCTTGTACACATTGGCTGTAAATTGCTGTGCCACTAGCTTGTCATTGGCTATTTATTGGTGAATGAGAACTGCCTATGGCTCCACCCATAGGATAAGTGAGAGAGTACTCAGGAGCTCATCAAGGACTCTGAGGGGATAATGCTGTTTTGTTTTTTCCATCACTTAAACATTAAATGTATGGTTGGGTGCTAAGGCTAAAGGCTGATTTGATTCTAAAGTTTGCAGCTTTTCCTATGACAGCAGGACCAACGAGCATCCCAGACACTTAGTTCTGAGTTTAAAAAAGTGCCCTTATACTGCATTAGGTGTTTCACTGCCAGGTGAAATCTGAAGATCAGCTCCCTTGCAGAAAAAAGTCTACATCTGCAGATTGCAATGTTTTCCCCAATGCTAGCAATAGAACATCTGACGTATTGCTGATGCAATATTTAAAATTTTAACCAGGACTTGCATCTAAATTCAGTGCTCAGGCAGAGCATGTCTGGAAAAAGAGCTTTATCTGGTGATGCACTACTCATGAATTAAAGGTAGGCATGTGGCCAAGGCTGACCTGCTCATATTCAGTCATACTAGCTAAAGAGAATGTCAAACCATGGGTATGGGGATTAAATCTTCATTAAAACTCTCAATAAAATCCTTACACTGTGGCTAGTGAATTTCAGGATGACTAATGTGGTGTGAGAAAGTGTAGTCAGTGCCATGTATTGCAAGTCACTATACAACTCAGTCTGGTCTGAATTGTCAAAAAGATAAAGGAAGAACTGAGAGAATACAACTCCAGCCCTGATATGCTAAGTTAGGAAAGCTAGACAGTATAGCAAAGGAAAGCCTCTTAACCTACATATGCAAAGCCTTCAACTGAGCAATAACACAGTAGTAGTAGTAGTAGTAGTAGTAGTAGTAGTAGTAATAGTAGTAGTAGTAGTAGTAGTACAGTAGCTAACTTTTTTAACAACATGCTATAGTGAGTCAAACTAAAAATGCTAATAAGGTAAACCAAGCTGGTGATAAGGGTGACCAGGTTTTTTTTTCTACAAAGAGAGTGAGTGGTAAGTAAAAATGTACTTACCATGGAAGAGGAGATCAAATGAGATGACAGGAGTCTATAGCCATCTTTGGAAATATGAAGCTCAGAGCATAGTCACATAGTTATTGCTCCACGGTGTATATTTCATTTGACTTGGACACGGTGAGGATGCGTCAGATAAGTCGAAATGATAAGCTGCATGACAGCAGTATCACTTCATGAATTTGCTGAAAGGTCTCAATGTTAGATATCTAGGTGATTCTCTCCATCCCTGTCTTTCACATAAGCAAAATGACATGCGATCCATTTCTCACTGAACATTCAATTTGATTTTTGTTTCTACTCTACATACAGTGCCTGTCAAAAATTTTAAAAACACTTGGTCTTTTATAGTTTTTGAGACACATGCATGTTCCTTTTGTTCATGAATAACAAACTAGAAAAAGGCAAAAACACACATGAATTTAATGTCTAGAAGAGAGTCCTATATACAGATAAGTCAAACGTTTACATGTTTGGCTCTAACAGATGAACCTACAGTATGTAAGATGAAGAGAAGAGGAGAGAAGGTGTTATCATACTGTCTCATACCCACATTCAAACATGGATGTTAAAGCCTGATGGTTTTGGGTTGTTTTAGAGCAAGGAGTGAAAGGAAAACTGACCCAACTTGGCTACAATGCAAAAATAAATCCAATTGTACTGTGGATAATTGGAACCAACTTCACAATACAACAAGACAATGACCCAAAGTATACCTCCAAGCTTTGTAAGCATTATTTAAAGAGCAGTCAGCTAGAGTGTTATCTATCAAGAAATGGCCTGCCCAGTGACTTCACTTAAATTTTATTAAACTGATCTGGGATGAACTGGATCACAAGCTGTTATTCATGCTATGGGAGGGTTTTCCAAAGACAATTAAGTATAACATAGATTTATATAATTGTTCCTCAAAGTAAACCTTCATACCATTACATTACCTGGTTTAAAATGTTTAAGTGTCTCTCAAAAACTATAAAAGACAAGGTGTTCCCAAACTTTTGACAGGCACTGTACTGTATATAGGATGTGCAAAATACAGGTTGAAGGCATTGCAAGTCAGTTTATTTTACACCCACAAGGTGAGCCTGAAAGTCACTTAGGAAACAGCGGTAGCATGCACAAATTATGATGTCTAGGACCACTTATTAAATTTGCAGAAGCTTGTAGTTTGAAGACAAAATTACACCATTTAGCATATAATAAGAAGGTTTATCCAAATTATGCCTTACTATCTCAAAACAATCAGTAAGTTTTCAAAATTACGTGTTGGTATTACCATGGTAAAGTTAGTTGTGTATGATTATATTTGTGCGCATTTGGCACTCTTTATAAAGGTTTCATTCACATATACCTTGTCAACATAGTCCACACTCTTGTCTATACTCTTTAATTCATTTATTTGTATTGAATTTTAAACAGTTTTTCATTTTTCCTGTCAGCATTATACTAAAATTTCAAGTGTCACTTACTCTCTGAGATTTGAACTAGCTATGGCTACCGGGAACACTTAGCGTGCACAATTGTCTGATTCATATATTGCTTCCTCACGCTACTTTGCATGTGATGTAATTCCTTCAGTTATTTGTTGTAAATTACGCAACATGCCCACTTTTTTGCCGGCACCATTTCTCCCCAGGCACACATAAATTAGCACTTAATTTTTTTTTTATCATAATAAATGAGGGACATAATAGTTCCATACAATTCATAAATCTCATAGCAATGCTTTAAATGACCTAGTAGTTCTCAACTCAGTCCGTGAAAACCACTGCCCTGAAGGGTTTCAAGTTTTTTTTCCCCATGCCTAACACACCTAGCCACCAACTCATATGCTAATTATCAAGTTTATCAAGAGAATTGGGGCAAGATTAAAATAACAAAAATTAAAATATAATGGAAATCTTCTAAGGGATTAGGGAAGGGCACTTTCCATCTTGACCAATAGGAATGATTACTGCTTGTTCATTTTACTATGTTACATACATTACTATCATGCAGCTGTTCAGTACAGTAACACTACACTGAGTACAGTACAGCCCAGACACTTGCTTCATGGTCATCACATGCACCCCTTTCAATCACGCTGTCAATTCATTAATGCATTACATTTTGATTAGAATCAAATTGATCATCATCTTTAATAATCAGTTAACAGGAGCAAGAACACAGTAGCTACTGGTCTCTGTTTTTTGCTAAGAACTGACAGGTATAAGCATTGTGATAAACCATGAATTCAGAAAGTGAAGCATATACATGGAAATGTATTAGATGTATTAGGACTAAAATAAAATTTGCAATGTAAAAAGAAATCCCAAACATTATACGAATCTGAAAAACAAATAAGCTTTCAAATATCCACAGATGGATGGATGGATGCATTTTTAGATGGATTAAAATATAAAAGAAAAACAACAGGAAATAGTTGCTTCAGGCAGTTTTACAAAAGCATCTTAAAGCAGAATAAATTTTATATATATATATATATATATATATATATATATATATATATATATATATATATATATATATATATATATATATATATATATATATATATATATATATATATATATAATGTTTTAATTCTCACAAAATACCAGGGATCAGTATAATATATGGTTGAATGGATAAATGGATAAATGAAAGTACAGAAAGTTGAGGATATTAGACTTGTTTCTTGTCTTTTCTTATTTTACAGGCACTAATGTTTTCACAGTCATATAAGAGGAATAAAATTCAAAAATGTTTTCAGTATCTAGAATTGCTACAAAGCTAAAACATTTAAAACTAGTTCTCTAACACTTCCTCCAAGAATACCAAATATATCTTTTATATACTGTATATATATACATACAGTATATATCTGTCAGTATATGTATGTATATATTTATTTGTACACATATATATATATATATATATATATATATATATATATATATATATATATATATATATATATCATATCATTTCATATCATATCAATTTAATCTTATAATTTATATCATATATAAAAGATAAGATTCAAATGAGACCTCCAATCAGAAATTTAAAAAAAAGTTCATTCACAGCATTACATAATACAATCTGAAGAAAATAATTTAAACGAAAAAACAAATAAACATAATTTTTGTCAGCAAAATTAAGCTACATGGAAAATTTAAGTTCTGTACATGCAGTCAAAGAATACTGTGTTAGTGCCTTTCAAGGATCAGTGAAAGATCAAGTGAACAAACACCTCACTGGACCCATTCAACTGTCCCTCAGCCCTTGTCCCATTCTCAAATGTAGCCAAACTTTCCACTAACATACCAGACGTTCCCCCAAACAGCGCCAGAAAGCTGACCAAGATGGGCTGAGCAGCTGTTTTTGAACAATTTAGTTACACAAGTCGCACTTGATTACCTGAGCATATTCATCCCCATACTTATGCGATTGTGTACCTCTTCATAAATGGGCGAAGTAATCATACATATTGCAAATTTCATCAAATTTGTTTCAGAAAGAAAGAAAAGTGCTCGTTAAAGCAATACTTACTTAAGTACAGAAAGACATCACAAATCCTAATAAAAAGCGGAATCTTGGGTAAAGGGTGTTTTAATCTAGAGCATGTGCAAGTACTTTATATCCTGATGAGTGTGATTTTTTTATGATATCTACATCCAAAATGCTACAAGTCTAAAGGTATCTCTATATTCTGCTACATTATGTTTAAGCTACATTCAACTACAACAAGGGCAAATTAGTTGTGCCTGGTGTCAAAAAATTATGAGTAACATTTTCATGATGTAGTCTAACCTAGAAGATCTAAAGCCCTGATATGTGCTCAGTTTGTGTGTATTGGCACCTGTGTTCGTTCTTATTAGTAACGATGGTCTTAGTGATTTGCCCTTGATGTATTAAATGATGCATTTACTGGCATGAGCCACAGCTTTTGTGCTTTCTAAAATTATTTCTCTTTGCACTGGTAATTGTGTCCACCAAAAAATGATCAAAATGTGGTGGAAAGAGCTGGGAACACACTCAGTATCTTATATCTGCAGAAATTAGTTGACTATTGAAAAAATAATAAAATAACTATTAAGGTTAAAAGACATGAGTCACTAGTCAAATTAACTAATTTTAATATTATGTAGCCATCTAGTGCCAATTATAGATATTGCAACCCTCATTTTGGTTAAGACAGTTATGTATTGCTTGTGTTAAATACTTTAAACCAACAAGAGAGATCAAATATCATGGGTCCACTCTAATGATCTGAATTCTCTGCATTATTTGGCATCCAAGACTAAAGTTCTACTATTTAACTTTAGACACAGCTAGCTTACTCTACTTTTACTAACACAGTGAGCGCAATAGATAGAATAAAAAAGGAATAGTGGAAACCTGGAGTAAGAAAAAAAATTCATACAGAAAAAACTGCTACATGTATTCTGTTTTTGTCCTTAGTTGTTTTTCTGGTAAAATACATCGCAGATTATAGTAACATCCCTGTTTGACACCACAGCATCAGAGTTCTGACAATGAATTTCTGCTAATGGAATAAGATTGGCAGATGCTGTTGCATTAAAACAAAGGAAACAAAAGTACTAGCGATTTGTGACTAAATAGGGCAGAGTTCAGACATCACTGTCCAATGTAGCCTTGGTTGGACACAAACAGAAAAATTGTCAGTGCATCACTGTGGCAAAACCCAGCAAAAAAGATGCAAGGCCATTTGTCAGTGAAGTGACGTGATTTTGGCTACAGCCAGTGTGCCGAAAATGCAAACAAAAAACTAAAAAGCAGCTTTAGTCTTAATGGTTTCCATAGTCCATAGAATTTCCATTGAAGCAAAAAAATGTTCCTTGAATGACAGTGTGTGTAAACATGACATCATTACTCACAGATTCTGGATCCATTGTTCTCGTTGGAGGATAGGACTACGGACGACATTGTAATGCTCAGTTCCGAGCGGAAGTGGAGCACAGCTGGGGTTTCCGTGGTTAAGGAGACAGCCTCTGCCGACACATCTCCTGTTGTGATAACATCACCACTGTCCCGTCCTCTGGCACCATCATGGCAGTCGTAGGCACTGCCTTGGTCCTGGTGCAGCGCGTGTATGTGTGTCAACGTCCATTTGCATCTCACCATCGAGCTCACACACACGTGCAGCAATGAAGCCCCGTGTCATACTTCGCTTTCAAGGCTGGAAAAGTGGGCAGAGCCACGTCGAGAGCACAGGCTTTTTGCTTTAAGGGGCAAGTGGGGTGAGTAGAAGCGCCGAGGCTGGGGCACAGAGCGCAGTCTCTGGTACTGAAGTTTGGCACTAGCACTAGCTCCTTTTGTAGTACCAGGTGATAATACCGGTGGGGGAGACATTGATGTAGAAGAAGGGGCTTGTGGGATGGGCACAGGGAGAGAGGAGGGTGCAGAGCTTACAGGGAGTGAGGGCAGTAAGGACTGAGTAGGGGAAGATGCTGGCTCTGAATGTTGGGCTTGTTGGGTGCTGAGGTTCGACTGACTACCGGATTTGGCACCCTCGGGTTTGGGTGGAAGTTTGGGTCGGGGTCCTGCATTTAGACTGTGGCAGTGGGGAAGCAACTCCTCTTGACTGTGGGAGGTGGCGCTGCCCCGTTTGGACCGACATGGCACTCTGCTGTGGCTTATCTGTGTGTATCGCATATCTTGTTCCCTTTCTCTAGCCCTCTTTCCTTTGCCCTTTGACCTACTGTGACCACGTTTCTCACTCTTCATGGGCAGCTTATCAACTGACCAGTACCGTCGAGGGGGTGGTAGTGATGCTGGAGGAGGTGGCCATTGTGAGCCAAGACCCCCACTTCCACCTCCAGAGCCCCACCCAACCCCTGAACCTGAACCCCAAAAATCTCCACTCCACCCTTCAGTTCGTCCTAATATTGAATCATCTCTGCTGTTGATGCTTCCCCCTTTCTCTCTAGCAGGGTAGGTGCCAAAAAACCAACCCCCACCCCCAATCCCATTTCCCCCATCTGCACCATTGCCCTCCCAGTACCTTTCAAATTGACCAAACTCTCCTGAGGAGCCGTCATCAGAGTAACTCTCTTCTGCTCTAATTCGATCCCTCTCAGACTCAGACACAGCTCCTCTGCCCCCTGCCCTTCTCGCTCTTCCTTCCACTCTTACTCTCTCTTGATCTCTTTTCTGTTCCTCTTCTGCATCATTATCCTCTTCATCCTCAGAATCCCACTCATGGAAAGACAGGCCCTCTCGGGTGTGTGCCCGCCCCCTTTCATAGTGTAGTAGTAATGGTCGACGTTCACCTCCCCTCCCTGCCACCTCTCGCTCTGCTCCACTGCTCCTTCTTCGCTTAGTTGATGGAAGTAGGGCATGTAATGAAGAGGGAGGTGAGCCTCCGGATGCTTCTGTACCCCCTCCACTTACCCAAAATTTAACAGAAGCAGGAAGCTTGTTGAGATTTGGGTATCTCTTGCTGGAAGGTCTGTGGCGTGTATGGCCACTTTTTGGCCGTCTTTCTCTACTCCTGCCACCTCCACTCTCCTCATCTTGTTCGTCTCCCACATCCTCTCCTCCATCTCTCCTCTCTCGTTCTCTCTCTCCTTCCCAACCTAACAGACTTCCCTTTTCTCCAAATGTGTTCCGGTACTGGTTGGAAAAGGAGGCATACTCTCCTTCTCTCTCTCCGTCACCCTCTCCCTCTCTCTCTACCTCAACATCACCTTCATCTGGTTCTGAATGCTTGCCAGTTGATGGCTTCTTCTTCTTTTTCCTTCATCACTCTTTTCTTTTTTTTCTTCACCTTCCGGCGCTTACGCTCTCTCTCCCTTTCACGTTCCTCTCTCTTTTTTCTCTTCTTGTTTTTTTTCTTTTTCTTCTTCTCTTTCTCTCTCTCTTTCCTGTGCCGTTTCTCCCTTTTCCGTTCAGTGTCACCAGATCCTCCCCCATTTCGCTCTCTCTCTCTCTCTCCCCATCCTGCCCACCACTCCTGGAGTTGAGCAAGTTGGCTGCCACCTCGCTCTCTCAATCTACCACCCTCCCTTTCTCGTTCACGTTCTCCAAATGAGCCACGGGGCTTGCGTGGAGGGATAGGGGGTGGAGGTGGACCATGTGTAATAGATCTGGGAGAAAGGATAGAGCGCTCTCTGTTGTTGTGCCGATTGTGTCCCTGAAGAAGACTGGACTCCTCTGTCAGTTCATCCAAATCTTCCTCTTCCTCTTCTTCCCTATCCCTAGTGCTGCGTGAGGTAGTGCTGGAGGTGGTAGAAGGTGAGGTGGATCGAGACGAAGAGGCAGAGGATGTGGTAGAGGAACTAGTGGTGGAGGTGGAGGATGAAGTGGAGGTGTATGGGAGAGAAAGGGAGGGTGATGGTGGCGTGTAAGTTGGGGAAAGTGGTACAGGTACTAGAATAGGAAGAGGGGGAGATGGTCTGGGCCTACGACCCATGTCCCTTCCACCTCCTCTCCGACCTAGGGGAAGAATGTTCTCATACAGTGGGCCACTGGATTCTTTTGATTTTTTGGCTCTCCGCTTCCTCCAAAGGGATGAGGGAAGAGGAGGAGAGAGGTGCTGCAGTGGGGGGTTAGGTGGCAGTGGGGCTGAAGTCTGATTTTTGGGTGGCAGTCTAGGAGTGCCCAAAGACTTCACCCCCTTCCCCTGACCCCCTCCACCAGTACACACTCCCACCTTCTTCCCCACCCCATGGTCCATGCCCTTTTCCTGGTAGAAAGCCAAGCTAGCTGGTGGGGGTTGCTGATGGTTCCTGGGAGCGGATTTTGGAGTCTGAGTGCCTGCCTGTTGCTCCATACATGGCCCCAAGCCTTCAGGGTCAATGGGCCCATAGTAGCGCTTATAGCCATCCAAAGTGCTTCCAGCAGGACCACTCCCTGCCCATGTGGGAACCATCTTTTGTGGAAAGGTCCCAATGTCAGATAGGCCCCCTCTGAGATTCATAGGTGTGGTGGCACCAGCAGATTTTGGCAGCCTCCAGCGATCCACTACAGCCAGTCTCCGGTCAGGGCGGGGTAGAAATGTGGAGCATGGGAGAGGGGCACCCAGAATTGGTGTTGTAGAGGGGACCAAAGATCCCCCAGAATGTACCACAGCAGGAGGGGACCCAGGAAGAGAGGTTTTGTAGGACTGTGGAGGCTGAGGTGGATGCTGCTGTTGCTGCTGTTGCTGGGGCACCATGGCAATGGCTTGATTGGTGACACCAGTAGTGACAACATGGGATGAAGGGGGGGCTGACACCACAGAAGGATGATGGTGGGAGGGAATGGTGACTTTAGGTCCACCTGGGGCAGTTTCATCTTCAAAACTGCAACAGCTATACATTCCCTGAGGGAGAGAAAAGAGAAAAGTAGAGCAAAATTAAAAGAATTTTAACAACAAATATATATTAGATGTCCTATTACTAAGACTGCTATTTATAAATTCTATTTTCTAGCAGGTTAGCCAATCCGAGGAAATATGTAAATTTGATTAAGGAAAAATTAAGCTTAAAGTTAAAGTATTACACACTACCCTTATTGTTTTTTCCATCACTCTGAATCTACCATGTATCTCATGTAAAGCAAGAAATAATATGCGATTTATCCTTGATCTACTTTTCTTTGATCTTTTGTACGTTATAACCTCCCCATATTGACTTATTAGTCTGATTGTATTTGCCTGACACTCTTACCCTGCTGAAGGCAAGTAGAAAGTCCAGCTTGCCAGCTTGGCCCATCCGACTCATACAGTGGCGAAGCCTCCAATAGACAAGGTGCTCCCAGGCAAACACCAGTAGGCTCAGGCCCATCGCTACAAGCAACATGTAAAAGACTCCAGCCATATTGTCAATGTCCAGCTTGGAGCTCATCACTTCAATCTTATCATTGTGGCATATCCCTGAAAGCCAGAGACGCTCCAGCATCTCAATTTCATCTGAAAAGATATAAGAAGAGAGTTAACCACTGTTAATTGCTGTTATATTAATCTACACTCTTCTGGTAAGACATTCCATTGGATTGTGGAGTGTGATTATGGAGATTTGTGCTTATTTAGCAAGGGCAGTTACATTAGTAAGGCCAGGCACTCATGTAGTGTGACAAGGCCTGGGGTACAGTCAATGTACTAATTCATCCCAAAGGTGTTAATTTGGATAAAAAGTCAGAACTCTATAGCAGGCCACCCAAGATCTTCCACTCCAATTAATGTAAACCATGCATTCAAAGAGCTTGTACACAGGGGCATTGTCATGCTGTAATAGATTTGGATCTCTGGTTAAAGTGAAGGGAAAATGTAATGCTACTGCATCCTAACATATCCTATAACATTGTATGCCTTTAAGTATGTAGTAAAAATCAGGTGTCACAGTACTTTTGTCAATATAGTGTTAATAGGTGAAGAAGGGTTATCATCAATTGTTTTCCTGTAATAATTACAGGTCAAAAAGGGTACAACACTTTCTCAAAAAGAGTGAAAGATTTACTGTAAAGTAGCGATAGGGAAATTCAGGGTCTAAACTATAATCCTTCCTGTATCATCAGTTAAATATGAAAGTGGAGAGAAATGTAGGAAGTAAGGGGAAATTTGTTTGTTTTTTGTTTGTTTGAAACTCCATTGGGTAAATGGGCAGAAAAAGAAAGCAGAAAAAGGGAAAGAAGATAGAAAAATAGGATTGAGACAGAATGACAAATAGCACAAGCACACTTTTAGTTCAGAAAGGATTAAATAAAACAGTGATGAGGATACAGAAAGAGAGGGAGAGTGTGAAAATGACAAAAACATTATACAGTGAGGAAAATAAGTATTTGAACACCCTGCTATTTTGCAAGTTCTCCCACTTAGAAATCATGGAGGGATCTGAAATTGTCATCGTAGGTGCATGTCCACTGTGAGAGACAATCTAAAAAAAAAAAAAAATCCAGAAATCACAATGTATGATTTTTAAACTATTTATTTGTATGATACAGCTGCAAATAAGTATTTGAACACCTGAGAAATTCACTGTTAATATTTGGTACAGTAGCCTTTGTTTGCAATTACAGAGGTCAAACATTTCCTGTAGTTTTTCACCAGGTTTGCACACACTGCAGGAGGGATTTTGGCCCACTCCTCTACACAGATCTTCTCTAGATCAGTCAGGTTTCTGGCCTGTCGCTGAGAAACACGGAGTTTGAGCTCCCTCCAAAGATTCTTTATTGCAGGGGTGGCCAACCAGTCAGAGACCGAGAGCCACATCATACACAAGGGCACACATGAACATCACCCATCCCTTCCTCTTACACACACACACACACACACACACACACACACACACACACACACACACACACACACACCTCTGCTCAGCCAGATTTATTGTAAATGTCACACACCAACATAATGACAGGAATTGACTCCTACAGTTCTAAGACCACAGGCCAGTCATTTTCAACAATGAACATTGTGTGCACTGTCTCACACACACAAACTCTGTTTAACCAATTCCACAAAAAAATATATAATAATTTACAATAGCGTTTTTCTTTTACTATGCATGTTACTTAGTGGGACTTTTGGCATTCTTTGCCTTAAACAATCCCCTTCAAATCTGCCTCGTATTCCGTTGTAGCCACTCGAAGCAATTCTTTCACATGTGTGTCAGTCAGAACAGATGCTTTGATTTCATGTGTTTCAGGGTAGAAAACACAGACTTTGTTTGTGTTTTTTTTTGTATGTGTTTACTTCGCTTGAGTTCAATACGGTATTTTCGTCAAAGGCGCATGTGCGTGAGATGAATATACCGCAGGGGTGGGCAATTCATTTTTACAAGGGACCACATGAGAAACCTGAATTGTGTCAGAGGGCCACACCAACGATAATATTTTAGGGATGCAGCAAAATGAAAATTCAATTTAAATGGCAATAAAATCCATAATTTTTTGTGTTATGCCTTTTGCCTTGGCACCATCACTGGAAAACTTTCCTGCCTTTTTAAAAACGTCATCTACAGAGCGCATGATCGGATTGACTTTACTTTTCTGCGCCGCGTTCTTCTCATATTTAGAATGGCACTCGGGATGTTTGGATCTCAGGTGATAAATTAAACCCGACTTGGTGACACTCTTTGCAGATACACCCCCTCTTGAAATTTCAGCATTGCATGTTTTGCAAATCGCTATCCGCACACCACAGACATGTTGCTCTTATCCAGATAACCGTGTGCTGGCTGCTCTTTTTTATTGCATCATTACAATTGTGTTTCTGCCGTGTTGTTTCAGTGATTTAGGTATTTCCGAAAATTCTCGGTGCATCCCTGTAATTTATGATTGGCCTCATGCCAAGGTCTGATATACCGCAAAGTTTCCCAGTAGGGGCAAGCTCATTTAAGTCTTAAAAATACCGTATTGAACTTAAGCAAAGCGAACACGCACAATAAAAATCAAACACACAAAAATCGATATAAACGTAAGAGCCGCATGAAACCAGCCAAAGAGCCGCATGCAGCTCGCGAGCCACGGGTTGGCCACCCCTGCTCTATTGGGTTTAGGTCTGGAGACTGGCTAGGCCACACCAGAACCTTGATATGCTTCTTACAGAGCCACTCCTTGGTTATCCTGGCTGTGTGTTTCGGGTCATTGTCATGTTGGAAGACCCAGCCTCGACCCATCTTCAATGCTCTAACTGAGGGAAGGAGGTTGTTCCCCAAAATCTCGCAATACATGGCCCCGGTCATCCTCTCCTTAATACAGTGCAGTCGCCCTGTTCCATGTGCAGAAAAACACCCCCAAAGCATGATGCTACCACCTCCATGCTTCACAAACCATGACGTCTTAGTGTATTACCAACAGTAACCTTGGAAACGGTGGTCCCAGCTCTTTTCAGGTCATTGACCAGCTCCTCCCGTGTAGTTCTGGGCTGATTTCTCACCTTCCTTAGGATCATTGAGACCCCATGAGGTGAGATCTTGCATGGAGCCCCAGTCCGAGGGAGATTGACAGTCATGTTTAGCTTCTTCCATTTTCTAATGATGGCTCCAACAGTGGACCTTTTTTCACCAAGCTGCTTGGCAATTTCCCCGTAGCCCTTTTCAGCCTTGTGGAGGTGTACAATTTTGTCTCTAGTGTCTTTGGACAGCTCTTTGGTCTGGGCCACGTTAGAAGTTGGATTCTCACTGATTGTATGGGGTGGACAGGTGTCTTTATGCAGCTAACGACCTCAAACAGGTGCATCTAATTTAGGATAATAAACGTAGTGGAGGTGGACATTTTAAAGGCAGACTAACAGGTCTTTGAGTGTCAGAATTCTAGCTGATAGACAGGTGTTCAAATATTTATTTGCAGCTGTATCATACAAATAAATAGTTTAAAAATCATTTTTATGTCTCTCACAGTGGACATGCACCTACGATGACAATTTCAGACCTCTCCATGATTTCTAAATGGGAGAACTTACAAAATAGCAGGGTGTTCAAATACTTATTTTCCTCACTGTACAATAATATGTGTCTGACTGCATGAAATAATAAAAACCTACTTAAATTAAATAAGTCAGAAAATCAACAGTGAAACAGATAGGGAAGAAAGATTGAAGGGTAAGATCATAATCATTTAATTGTGGACAGTTTCATTGTAAAACTGGTTATTCTTTTTTAGAGAGAACTAGAAACACCAGAGCCATCCAAGACTTTTAGTTTCTATCAATAGAAAGACAATTGCAAGTCCAATATACAGTGAAGGTCCCAAAGATTCTGTGAAATCTATATTTGGCCAAGTATTCTATATATGGACAAGTATTAGTAGTGCTTAATCTTTGATTTTATGAAAAAACTTTTTTTATTATTACATCTACAAATGTCTGATTTTTACCAATTTGGCTCATTTCATCTTGACACCCTACTGTTCAGTTGATCATCTAGGTCTTGCTACAGTCAGAGAATTCCACCACTGCATGTGGCTGGAACATAAGAAAAACTACAAATTACTCTTGAATTCCTTTGTCTATAAAAAAAAATGTGTGTGGGTGATTGACCCGCAATAACTATATCAACAATAATGTTTATTAATATCAATAGTAAATATTACCATTATTGATGGTACTGCTTTACAAATTATTGTTGTTTATGAGTGGCTGTTGTTATTACTTGATTCCCCTCCAGGAACTCGAGCTGCATCAAAAACATTTTGGGAATGCTTCTGTGTACTCTACGCTCTGAATCACATATAATAATCAGTCCAATGAAAAGTGCAGCATCACTGGTGGGGTGACGTCACGACCAGGAAGTATAAAAGCACACACATGAAACCAGTGTTAACTTCTCTTGTTAAGGAAGTGCTCTGTGTGTGTGTTTGTCCGGTAAGGTAAGAAAGGTTTTTTCTTAACAGGATGAAAGCGATCAAGAAGACAAAGCACTGCTTTCGTCCCTGCATTCCTCCTTGCCCCCCGGTATATCACAGGGGGGTGATATGCACAAGCTATGTGTCGCTTGTATCGAAACGGGGCATGCTAGGTCATTTCTCGAGGCAGCCGACCGCACAGATTGTGCTCACATGACAATGTGAACACTCTGCTCCCAGAGAGCACTTTTTGAGGAGGGTGCTCCCACTCCTCATGGTACTGGCCCTGCTTTCACAGAGGCAAAGTGGTGTTCAAGGACCTGGGGCTCACAAGTGGACCTTGCAAAGGGGTTGGAGACGGGCTCTTTCCTTTCGCCTTCCTCACCTGCCGGGTCCAGCGCCCGATTGCAAGGTTCAGAAGCACACCTTTCAGTGGTTTCTTCCCTTTGCAAGGAAAATTAAAGGTCTGTAATTGCTCTAATACTACCCCTCAGGCAGTCCTTTTTGAGGAGCTCCTAGAGATATCTCTTCCCGGATGATGCATCATCTCTTAAAGCCCACCAAGACCCTGATATCCACCTTGGCGCTGGTGGGCAAGGCCTATGCCTCAGCGGGTCAAGCTGCAAGCTGTCTGTACAACATGGCTGTACTGCAGGCCTATCAGGCCGATCTGCTGTGGAAGCTAGATGTTGGAGATGTCTCGGGTGGTCAGCAAGTCCGTGACTCAAGTCCTCTGCTCTGCTATGGACCTAGCCATTAGGGCTACCAAAAAGACCGCTAAAGCCATTGACCGGTCCATGGCCACCCTCATCTTGACTAAAAAACACATTTGGCTCACCCTGCCCTGCTGGTGCCGACTGGCCTGTTAGGCGGCACTGTTAATGCTGTCGTCGACAGATTTCAGGAGGCCAAAAAGCTTTTGAGACTCAGGTTCAAGATGCTGATCCTGAAGCAGGTCATGTCCCAAATCAGGTCCGAGGACTGGTTTGTGACCATAGTTCTGAAGGATGCATACTTTCACGTATCCATCCTTCCAGCTCACAGGAAGTTCCTGAGGTTTCCTTTAGGGTCTGAAGCTTACCAATATTGGGTCCTTCTGTTTGGTCTTGCCCTCTCACTCTGCACCTTCACAAAGTGTTTGGATGCAGCACTGCCCCTACTGAGGTTTCAGGGCATCCGCATTCTTAATTACATCGTCGATTAGTTGATATTGGCTCAATCAGAGCAGCTGGCGGTCCGGCATCGAGATGTCATTCTTGCCCACATGAAGGAACTGGGGTTAAGGCTGAATGCCAAAAATAGTGTTTTCTTCATCACAGAGAACCACTTACTTATGCTTAGTATTGGATTTGACACTTATGTGGGCACATTTGTCCTCTACCCGTGTAAAGTCCATCCTCACAGCCGTCAAGCAGTCACTTACTGTAAAGCAGTTTCAAAAACTGCTGGATCTGATGGCCAAAGCATCTAATGTGGTTCCAATTGGCCTCCTGCACATGAGACCCCTTTAGTGGTGGCTCAAGACCAGAGGATTTTCTCGAAGAGGCAATCCTCTTCGTAAAATCAAGGTTATGTGGCGACCCCTACATGAGATCCTGGGTTTCGGATTTAAGGCCAAGAGTTCCTGGGCATCACATAACGCTTATGACAGATGTGTCCCTCACGGGGTGGGGAGCTGTCATGAGTGGCCACTCTGCTCAAGGTCTCTGGGGGACACCCCTTCGGACGTGGCACATCAACGGCTTGGAGATGCTGGCCATGCTTCAATCTTTGAGGCTTTCCCCCCCAAGACCTCACAGGCTGCCATGTGTTGGGGCTGTACAGACAACACTTCAGGGGTTTCCTATATCAACCACCAGGGTGGTAGCGATCTTGCCTCCTGTACAAGCTGGCACATCAGATCCTTCTGTGGGCCCAAGCTTTCCTTGAAGGCAGCATATATCCCAGTCCACTTAAACAAGGGAGCAGACAACCTCTCGAGGCACAGGCCAAGACGCCGGGGAATGGCGACTGTACACGGATGTGGTGTAGCAAATCTGAGAGCAATTTTACAGAGCCGAGGTGGCATCGCGCTGCCCCCTCTGGTTTTCCCCTACATCCCCATCCCCTCTAGGACTGGATGCCTAGAGCCGCAGCCACGCCTGTACGCCTTTCCGCCTGTTGTGCTGCTCCCGGGAGTTCTGGAGAGAATTCACCGGGACGGAGTGATGGAATCCTCCTGGTGGCTCCGCGGTAGAGGTTTACATGTCTGCCATTGCAGCCTGTCATTCCCCCTTACTGAGTAAGAACTCGTTGGTGACATGTTTTCTCCACGGCACCCGGAGGCTGAGGTCTCTGGCATGACCTAGAGTGCCTGCATGGAACTTGGTCATTGGACAAAAAAAATAAAATTAAACAGCAGAACTATAGAATCACTTGCCACATGCCACACTTGTTTGGAATTCATTAACAAAACGAGATGAGCTACAAAAGTGTTAAACCAAGATAAACGTCTACCAAAGAAATGGAAGGGCGAAAATTAGGAGAAAATGTGCATCTGCTAACGATCAGGAGGTAGTGTTATGGCTTGGGCTTTTATGCCTGTTTCTGGAACAGATTTACTGATGATGGAACTCATGATAGCAGCTAAATGAATTTGAAGAGTCCAGAAACTGTCTGTCTGACAATATATAGAAAAATTCAGCCAACCCCTAACCATAAACCTAACCATAACCCTAACCCATTCATTATGTAGAATAAAAAGGAGCCAAAACACCAAGACCACCACACAACATAGGAATTTATCAGGGGGAAAAGTGAAAGACATTAGATCTTGCCAGGTCAATCACCAGACCTTAAACCAAAGTAAGCTACATTTCACTGACTGAAGGAGAAAGCTGCCAAATAAAGAACGATTGGAAGAATCTACAGGATAAGCATGCAAATATATCATAATTGAGAATGGAGTAGCAGTGTGTTAATGTCTGTAAGTCAACAGTTATTGCAGGGATAGAACAGAAAAGCCTTTCATTTGTCACATATACATTACAGCACAGTGAAATTCTTTCTACGCATATCCCAGCTTTTTCAGAAACTGGGGTCAGAGCACAGGGTCAGCCATGAGATGGGACCCCTGGAGCACAGAGAGTTAAGGGTCCTGCTCAAGGACCCAAGAGCGGCAGCTTTTCGATACCGGAGCTTAAACCCCCAACCTTCCGATCAGTAACCCAGAGCCTTAACCACTGAGCTACCACTCCCCAGATATGCAACCAAATAAATATTATGTGTAATTAGCTTTATTAATTAATATTTGATTAATTAAAAGTGTGTGGCCTGGCATCAAAGGTGTTATGTTGTTTAACAAAACTAGATGTAACTATTTGGAAATAAAAGCTAAAATTTAGATCTGTCAAAAAATGTTTTCAATGTACAGCCAAAACAAAAGAATTTACTTTATTTAAATACCATTTTTGGGGGCTGTACAGAGGACAGTTTTTTTTACACTTTAAGCAGATAAGATTACCTTGTTTTCACAAAATGCAAATCAACAATCACAAGCAAACTGTATTCAGTACTCTAGATCTCCAGAGGAAATCTGCCGGTCATTTTAGTGCGCCTTGGCATGACACAAGTTGTTTGGCAGCATAGGCAAAGGCTGGCAAGAGAGACAGGCATGGTTAAGTGGGCATATTTTTACAGACACACTTTAACACACTTTAACCTGGGCCAACAGCCAGACATGGCACCATCTGTGTGACCTACAGCCCCAATCCCACTCTTACCCACCATCAGCCTAAAACCTGCCACAAACGTGAGTCAGACTAAGAGAATTTTGCCAAAAATATGCATCAGTTTGTTACTAAATAAATAATACACAAATAAAATAATTAAACAATTGTTGTTTTATTTTGCCAATAGGAATAGGCGATAATAAAAGGATTTAATGAAAACACCACGCTTCTATTTTATAATGTGTAAAATTGGCAACATGCCATCAAGTGGCTTTAGAGAAAATGTATTTCTAAAACATAATACATAATTCAAGCGGTTCTGCATGTAAATTGGAACATTCCAATATGGTGGTTAAAAAAATAATAGAATTTACCACGTACCCAATAAAACAATATGTGAATAACATTTAGCCAAAAAGTAAAAAAAAATTATATATATATATATATATATATATATATATATATATATATATATATATATATATATATATATATATATATATACCACTAATATATATATACACCGGAATGCATGTTTAAAGAACAGCACAACAAATTGCAAAACTGCATATGAGTTCCAATACTGATGACTGTCAGCCTTCCGCAATGAAACTCTAACAGGAGGTAACGAGTGAGACATTATTGTCAGAGCGGTAGAAGGAAGGAGTGAAAGATTAGAGGCACATGGAGAGAAGAGAGGGATTACAGTCAGCAGGTTATAGAGGGTAGACAGAATAAAAAAGAAATGCATAGGAGCACCACCTGTGAAATGCTCTTAAAATGCAGCGATAAAACCCCCCGAAAACTAATCAGCCTACAAAGCAAGTCATTAGTGTCAATAACCGCTAAACCTATCATGCTTTTTAGTGTTTCAAAAGAGAAGTGGGTGTAGATTTACAGAAAATGAAAGCACAAAACACACAGACACACACACACCCATATGGCAAGAAAAATACAAACGGCACAATTCGCATTGCATATGGAATTACCATGCCAGGGTTAGCTGTTTAATTGTGACATTAGCTGAGGAGACCTGGCATCAGTTAGATGCTCTCACAGCAGGGGATTTGGCAAACACACACATACACACACACACACACACACACACACACACACACACACACACACACACACACACACACACGTGTACACTGAATACCAATGACAATTAGCACCAGTAATAAAATAAACCACCAATCTATGCATTGGTGAGCATGAGAATAAGCATTATTGCATGGACAAGTGTGTGTGTGTGTGTGTGTGTGTGTGTGTGTGTGTGTGTGTGTGTGTTTGTGAGAGAGTGAATAGATGCACTAAACTAATCCTCTAGAGTGCAAATGAGTACACTATCGGTATCATGCTGACAAAATTGAGTCAGAGCACCTCCTCAATTAAAAAAAAATGTTCAAGGCTGTACTGGACAGTGGGGTGCTGTTGTAATGTTCATGTTTTTTTTTATGTTTGTATTTGTTGGGTTATACAGTTTTATAAGCTGCTTGTTTTACCCTTTTTTTTGTTTTTTTTTCCATCATAAAACTGTGCAGCCACAATGTTAGGCTCTTACCGTCGCCCACCAGCTGCAGCAGTGCCAGGTCTAGCGGTCGTTTCCAGCGGGAGTTCTTAATGAGAGCAATGCCATAGCCCGTGGTGGCAAACACTTTTCCAGAGCCTATAGTCATCACTTTACAGCCCTCGTCCTTACGAGCCATGTAGTTTAGCACTGCAGCATCATAGATAAATGCATCCAGCTTACTGCAGAGGGGGGGTGTAGAAAGAAAAACTGTGAGAATGTCTGCTTCTCAGATCTTTTAGCAAATACTTAAAAGTGTAAAGACATGACTGACATTGGACTGATGTGTTATGATTAACAGTTTACAACACCAAACTATGCTAAAATTCCACAAGTGTAGATCCTTAGGAACTTTAAACACATAAAGGAGCAGTGATATGCAAATATATAGAGAAAAAAAAATACTGATATACCCTTAGGGTACCATTATCATTTTCAAAAGATAAACTGTAATTTTAAACCAAACCAATTTCACTGTTACGCACCCCAGCACTCCACAAACATTTGGCTGTTGCATTTAGGTGGAAAACACATGGCTCACACACACACACACCATTAAACAAGGCGCAGCAAGTAAGCTTAATAACAACATTTTTTAGCAATTTTATCACTGACCATATTCACTTGTCAATCGGATTATTAATGGCAATGCTCTCAGAATACTTTTAGCCAAATTCTTGAGCATTGAATCATACAAAGACATCCACTTCATGCACGTAAGTGGTTTCGAAGGTTCTTTAATTATTTAGCACTGGCCACCTTCGGAAACCTTCAGTGTGATTAATGGAGTATATTTCATAATGTGCTTGGTTGTGGTTTCTCTCTCTCTCTCTCTCTCTCTCTCTCTCTCTCTCTCTCTCTCTCTCTCTTCTCTCTCTCTCTTTTGTATTTTTGATAATTAATGTTTATTTTGTTCATTATAATTCAAAGAGTTAAAGTCAAATGCTAAAAATATTTTATTTGCAGTTTATTAGAATTTATTTTAAAATACACTATATGGACAAAACAACTATCGTCTCTAGGTTACGTATGTAACCCTAGTTCCTTGAGGGTATCAGACGCTGCTTCGGAATGCTGTGGGAATGCTCTAAATAATGAGTCTAATCAGTCAAAATTGAAGGAAGGTTGTCACCGGCGGAGTGATGTCATGACCAGGGAGTATACAGCACACCTGGAGAGAAGTCAGCTTCAGCTTCTGTAACCGTGAAGGAAGCGCCGGAGGTGCCGGAGGTGTGGCTAGTCATGCAGCATCATATGTAACCTAGAGACGTTCCCTGTCAGGAACTCGAGCTGCGTCGGAATGCTTTGGGAACGAGAATCCAATAACACCACACGACCAGTCCCTGACTAGTGTGAATGAGCACAACTGAGTCGAAAGACAGAGGTGCCAGGAATGGCACAGTGGTAAAGGTTGTAAAACCTGGCAAATGTGAGTGGGGTGGACCACCCCGCAGAGCCGTAGAGGTCTTGGGACACTCCAGAGGACCAAGCCTTAGAGGCTGCCACACTCTGGGTCGAGTGAGCTCTGACCCTGAATGGAGCGGGGAGACCAGAGGACCCATAAGAAGACACAATAGCATTGATAATCCACCTGCTGAGTGTCTGCTTATGAGCAGGAAGGCATCTCCTGGGAGGGCCATAGCAGATGAACAGTTCTGACTTTCACCAGGGACTCGTACGGTGGACACAGGACAAGTCGTGGGAGGACTGCGGGCACCTTGTGGACGTATTTCGCTCTAGGGTGCAGGAAGGCACTGGTCATATCGGAGTAAACTTCAGGAAAGAGGGGACCACAGAGAGGGCCAGCAAATCACCTACTCTCCATAGAGAGGAGATGGCCAGCAAGAAAGCGTTCTTGATGGATAAGTGCCTCCACAAAGTCTTGGCTAAAGACGCAGTTGTCTGAGCGGACCACACGTGATGGCCCCCGCTTTGTGCACAGGCGGATCGGTCACTTGCATTTTAGACATTTACCACTTACCTGAAGGGTACAAACACACACAGAGCCCTTCATTAACAAAAAGAAGCTGAAGCTTTTCTTCAGGTGCGCTTTATACTCCCTGGTAATGTCGTCACCCCACAGGTGACAGCCTTTGACTGATTAGACTCATTATTCAGAGCATGGACAACGCAGTCACGTTCCCAAAGCGTTCCGATGCAGCTTGAGTTCTTGAAAGGGAAATGTAAATTTGAATGTTATGGCCAGGTGTCCACAAGCTTTTGTCTATAAAGTGTATGTTTCAAATCAATAAATAGCTCCTGCCTTATTTCATCATGATATCTAAAACAAAGGTCAAGTTATTAGATCACTTTTAGGTGGGTGACTGTGTGTATGGCATTTCATCTGTTTCATTCTGTATCTAAGAGTTTCCTTCGGGGGTTTCTGGTTTCCTCTGCTGTAAGTGTCCTCTATAGCACTTTTAGCAATGGACATTTTCACAAAGTAGTTTTAAAGAAAAAAATATATTAAGAATATAAATTTTTCATTCCTAAATTTGTCCTATATGATTATTAATATTGAGTGAGCCAGGGGTGACAGTAAGACTATAAGGAAAAAAACCTTGAGAGGAAACACAGTCAAAAAGGAATACCTCATCATCTTAATCACACCGATTGTCATTTTATAACGTTTTCATTTTTATTGTTAATGGTTATCACCTGTTTACTGAACAATTATCAATATAGTGTACTAGCATCCCAACCACCTGGATATGGTGGTTAAAGGTGAATGAATGTATGTATTTAGATTATTAGTTCTGTTCTAACTTTTTATCCTGCACGTTGACATGGTGTGTCACCCCGGACTCACATGCAAAGCTTTAGTCTGATACCCAAGTAGATTATGAGCTAGACCTGATGTGTTGCAATTTTGTCCAAAAATCAATATCAGTATTTAACATTAAAAAAAAAAACAGTATAGCAGGGTCTGAATGAGTGCATGTATTGATCATTGGAGGTTTTAGTTTCAGCAGCTGTTTAGTTTCAACAGCAAGCACCCTCGAAAACTCAATCACGGGTAGTTCATTGTGACTGGCTGTGTTTGTAAAGCACTTTAAGAAGTCTCAGATACAAGACTACCATAATTTCATAGTCTGCATTCAATACGTACAGTGGCTCAATGCAACAAAAAACACTGAGAGGACCAGGGGTGTAAAGTATTTGAGTAAATGTACTTTGTTATGGTACTTAAGTCATTTTTTGGCTACTTTTTAGTTTTACTAAGTATCAAAGATATAATCAACTTTTACTATTTACTCATCTATATTTATGATTTACTATAAGTACCACTATATTTTATTTGGCAGTGACCATTATCAATTACATTTTGCACCTCTGTTTAAGATTGCATTAACACTTCCCTAAACATATCTGCTGCATGCGAGCATGTTTTTAGACCTTATATTCAGTGCAAAACAGGTTTGAATAAATTCCAAAAACTTTGAGTTCCAGCTTTTGTTGCCCTTCTCTGAGACTCAAAGGTGCATCAAATCACACAGCTATATTTGGTTTTACTTTATTTACTGATTGGCTATTAAATACTAATGGTTATTTTACTCTGACATGATACTGTAATTTTATTTATTGAATATTGAATACCTTTTTGAAAGTTTTATTACTAGGTCCTTTTTCACGATTTCGATCGTTTGATCTTTGTTTCATGCAGGCATGCTAAAGAGGCAATTGTGTTGATCTTGGGTTAATGCAGTGTCGAGGTGTACAATTTGATTTGTATTTTAGGAAATAAAACCTCACAAATCTGTTTTTGGCTTTTCACTAACATGTGTCTTGGGGTTAAGGACTAGTGCATCTTTGAGCCTATGTTCAATATGAGTAAAATACTCAAGTACTGTTTAAATCAGATCTAAGTCAAGTTGTATTGTAATTTGTGACTTTTAACTTGTAATGGAGTATGTTTTGCATTATGGTATCTATACTTTTACTTAAGAATGATTTTCAGGTACTTCAATCAAAAATCAAAAAGGGCACATTAAACTTAACACTCTACACCTTTTTCTTTTAAATGCTACACTTTAGTGGTAGAATTGTTAATCAAAAAGTGTTGTTGATAACAACATACATATTTCACAAATCATTCTGGGTTAAATGTTGACGTACATGAATTCTAAAGGTTAACTGAGCCTCTTTAATCATGCAAATAAGTGCATTCAGTTCATTTAGTCAAATTACTGGGTGGGGATATCATCACATTTAGACATCATATGCTAAAGCCTCATAGTGTAACCAATTACAACTGAGAGGTATATCATTATATCAATCACACTTCATATTTCAAATATGAATGTTGTGCTTCTGTGCACTTTTTATATTAATGCTAAGAACACACTCTCAAAGATATTGATATCCAATTAAATAAAATCAAAAAGAGAATCTGAAAAGCAATATAGATTTAACAAAAAAATATTGAATAAGGTGCATTTAGGTGCACATCATCTGTACAGCTTTTTTCTCTTTGATATTTTCTTTGATTTCTCTTTGATTATACCTGACTCTAATTACTAAATTAGTTTTGCATATGTGGATGTAACATGCTAATTCCCTTTCAGGAACTCTGCGTCAACAACGCTTTGGGAATGTTTTCGCTGGTCCATGCTCTTCTGCAACACGCCATTAACGGTTTCTTCCCCCTGTAGAGGGAGTGATGTGCTCCACATCTCCTCCTCCAAAGAGGTACTTTACAGTTCCCAAGAATGATGGTCGGTTGCGTCCCATTCTGGATCTGTGTCAGCGGAACCGCTCACTGTTGAGTCTCAGGTTTAAGATGCTCACCCTCAAGCAGGTCGTGTCTCAAATCAGATCCAAGGAATGGTTTGTAATGATAGATCTGAAAGATGCTTATTTCTACATATCCATCCTTCCTTCGCACAGGACGTTCCTGAGGTTTGCTTTCAGGGTGCTGAAGCTTACGAATATCGGGTCCATCCATTCGGCCTTGCACTCTTACCCCGCACCTTGACAAAATGTATGAATGGGCCTCTGGCCCCACTGAGACTCTGGGGCATCGCATTCTGAACTATATGACAATTGGTTGATATTAGCTCAATCAGAGCTTTAGGAGGTCCGGCATCAAGATGTCGTTTTTACCCACATGAAGGATTTGGGGTTAAGACTAAACAGCAAGAAGAGTGTGCTTTTTCCAGTACAGACAATCACTTATCTAGGCGTAGTGTGGGATTTGATCGTTATGCGGGCACAACTGAGTCCTGCTCAGAACGAGTCTATCCTGACAACTGTCAAGAGAGAGAGAGAGAGAAGGCCAGTCAGATCAAAGACTGCTGGGTCTGATGGCAGCTGTGTCCAACATGGTTCCACTTGGCCTCCTGCATATGAGACCCCTCCAGTGGTGGCTCAGGGACAAAGGGTTCTCCTGGGAAAGGCAACCCACTCCGCACTGTCTAGGTCATGCGGCAATCCATATGGTCCCTAAATATGTGCAGAGAACACGGATTTCTGTCTTCTGTCGTGTAATGCTAAAGACGGATGCCTCCCTCATGGGTGGGGGCAATCATGAGTGGACGCTCTGCCCAAGGTCTGTGAAGCGGGCTCGATCTTGCCTGGCACATCAGCTGTCTAGAGATGCTAATTGTGCTTCTGGCTCTGAAACACTTGCTCACAGACCTGAGAGGCCACCATGTGTTGATTCATACAGACAACACATTAGTTGTCTATTACACCAACCATCAGGGGGGTCTGCGATCTCACCCCTGTACAGGCTCCTGTTCAGATCCTCCTTTGGGCCCATGGGAAGCTGCTCTCTCTGCTCTCTCTGAAGCATATATCCCAGGGTACCTAAACCAGGGAGCAGACACCCTCTCAAGGCAAGGGCAGAGGCCCGGTGAATGGAGGCTCCACCCAGACATGCCTTTCCCCCTGTCGTGCTGTTCCCAGGAGTTCTGGAGTGATTTAGACGGGATGTAGTGCATCTCCTCCTGGTGGCCCCGAAGTGGCCAGGCAGATGATGGACCTGGTAGCCCTTCTCGAGCAACCACCTTGGGAGATTCCTTCCAGGAGGGACTCAGACTGTTGTTCAACCCCACCCGAAGTTATGGAGGCTGTGGCTCTTATTCACTGGTCTCTCTGCCGTGGTAGTGGAGACCATTGTCTAATCCAGAGCTTCTTTGATGAGAAGGTTGTATGCCGAGAAATGGCACCTGTTGACGGTGTGGTGCGAGCACCACCAATTGGATCCAGTTAACTGCCTGGTCGGTTCAGTACTGGAGTTCCCGCAGGCACAGTTTGCCACAAAATTGCCTTTCTCTACCTCAAACTGGGGTATGTTCCTAAGGGGCCCTCGGTTACTCGGTACTGTGAAAAAAGTTGAGCAGTCATTCATCTGCAAGAGTCCCTATAAAAAGGAACTCCTGTAAACCCTCAGCAGGTGGATTGTGGATGCTATCTCATCCTCTGGTCTCCCTGCACCTTTCTGGGTCAGAGCTCACTCCACTTGAAGTGTGGGGGCCTCTAAAGCCTGGTCCTCTGGAGCATCACTCTAAGACATTTGCCACACTGCAGGCTGGTCCACCCCACTGACCTTTGCCAGATTTTATAGCCTTTACCTTAGGGCCACTCATGGATCCTCTGTCCTTCGGCCTAGCTGTGCCTATCCACACTAGGCAGGGACTTGTTAAGTCTGGCATTACTGTACTCTCATTCACAAAGCGTTGTTGACGCAGCTCAAGTTCCTAAGAGGCAACGTCTCTAGGTTACATGTGTAACCTTGGTTTCCCCGAGCTGCATCTCCAGGCCACACTTCTTGCATCCGTGCAGCGCTTTTCTTCCATGTCAGAAGCTACAGTCGTTTACACCGCATGTGCTTCTAAAGCTTGCTGGTTGTGATATCACCCTGCCGGTGATGTCATGCCTTTCCATTGCACAGATTACACACGTGATTCAGAGCGTGCACACTCAGAAGTGTTCCCAAATCGTTGTTGATACAGCATCTCTTTCCCTCAGGGTACCAGGGTTACATACGTAACCTAGAGACGTTCTTTCACAGGTTTATTAAATAAGAAACGCTCCACGAAACATTTTCAGAATGTAAACATTGACTGCTAGTAAAAGTGTTTCTCTTTCACTATTGTGTTAGAGCGTCTCGAAGTAAGCTGAGCCAAGTGAAAAGTCACATGAGCTTTTCCCCATTGGTGGGCATTTACCAATTTAGGCCATAAATCCAAACAATAATGAGAATGAGCGAAAGTGAATTTGCATTGTGTGTGCGTGCGTGCGTGCGTGCGTGCGTGCGTGCGTGCGTGCGTGCGTGTGTGCATGCTTGTGAGTGAGAGAGAGAGAGAGAGAGAGAGAGAGAGAGAGAGAGAGCGAGAAAGACACATAAAAAAATTACAGATCGTATAGTAAGAGAGGATTTGCTTGCAAGAAAGAAAAAGTGCAAGCACATCAAAAAAAATGGATATCCTTTAAACTGCAGAGCACTCGGGGTCGAGGGGTGAAATGAACTCGGCTGGTTGGCTGAGAAAAAAAGAGATGAAATGAGAAAAAAAAAAGAAAATATATGACAAGAGTCAGCAAGACATATGCAGCACAAACCCTGTCTTCAGATTGGTGATGGCTTCTTCCACTCCTTTCTGGTTGTATTTGATCATGTAGTGATGCATGTCCGGGTAATTACTGCGGATGTTTTTCTCTGTGCTGCCGTTCGGGACTGTTCCAAACTTCAAGGGTGGGTATTGTTCAGTAGGGTGCTGAAACTGATGGACGGATAATAGAAGGATTGATTAGAATTATGAGCAGTGATTTATGGTATATATTATATTGTATATACATTTGGGAGGACTGGATATATGTATCAACAAAATAGTAAAGGAGAGCACTATAAAGAGGCAAAAATAAAGAGGTTCTTGAGGGTAATAAGGTAACTGATCACAGAGCTTTCACTTTCAGACAGGTCATTCACCAGTTCATATTCAATACATCTTCCTTAGAATAAACAAGTGTAGCAATAGTCCTAGAGTTTACTTGGCATATCAAAGAAGGTCTTATTTTTTACTGGAGAATTTAATAATAGAAAACTCATATTTATCTTCTTCCCAATAAAAATATTATTCTGAATTCAAATATTATTCTGAATTCTATTATTCTGAGTCAAAGTCAGAACTGATAACATGGGACCCAGACTACTTATTATTTAAACATCTGAAATTGCTGACACCTTATAGTGGTTAAGGGTCATTCAAAATTGTCATTCTTGAACATTCTGTATACAACCTTCTCTCTTCTCCCTGAAAGCCTGCTGTGACTGGCTAAGGCCTCAGAGTTCTCATCTAAAAATCCATTCATGATGATGGCTGAATTAAATGGCCCTCTTGTTCAGACATTTTATCCCCTAAATCATTATACGAGTCTATGTTCTGCAGAATTAGTTCCAAGAACTGCTCATATTTGCTCATACTGCTGCTTTTATCCCTAATTTTGGAATGTACCCAGAATCTGATGCAGTAGTATTTATCTATTTGTCCTTCATCTACTGTGTAGCACAGTGAGGGGTAGAGGGGTTTAAAAATAACACAATTCTTCATGCTGCAGAGGGTAAAAAGGATAAGACCCTTTTTTACACTGTGATTATCTACTCTATTTTGTATATAAATAAATTGTATAACTGAAAATGCTGTAGATTTTCAATGTCATAAAGGTTGCAAAAAGAAAAAGAGAAAAACCAACGGAATGTTAAAGAGTAAAGCTCAGAGGGGTTTGCAATGGCATGGCACAGGCTTTAGAGCTGTTGACTTAATTCATAAAAATGAAAACTAATGGTGACTAATCGACAGAAGCACAGCGTTGCATCATTAGGGAGTTTCATGATGGCAGGTAATATTATTATACAATGTAAAAAAAATGTTAGATGCAAATATGTAATAGTTTAATATTTTACCATGTTATATGACTGAAATACCCAAACAGGGTAAAAAAAAGTATTAGAAAGTATATACATTCAATTAAATATACATCAGTACTACCCAATGCATTTTAATCTGGCTAAGTTATTATTTATCTTATATTATTTAGCACTTTTATTTCATACTTCCGAATGTACTTCCAAGAGCACACCAAATATACTATTTTTTATATAATTTCCATCTATGACATTCAGCAGATGCCCTTATCCAGGGCTAATAATTCTAAGAATTTTATCCCCTAAATAATTTCTTATTTACATACAGTAACTGAGCAGATGAGGGTTAGGGGCCTTGAATATTATATAATTCTATTGTATTCTATAATAATAATAATAATAATAATAATAATAATAATAATATATACAGTATTAGGGATGCACCGAATATTCGGCCACCGAAAATTTCCGGCCGAAAATGGCCCAAAAGTGCATTTTCAGTTTTCGGCCGAAAGACTTTGATCACCGAAAAAACACGGCCGAAACAGTTTGTTGTGATGACAGAAATGAAACGGAAAACGTGTCCTGCACGTGCTTGTCTAAAACAACTGCGGTGTGGACGTATTTCAGTATATCTGAGAAAGACCCACGGATAGCGATTTACAAAACATGTAATGCCGAAATTTCAAGATGAGGTGCGTCTGCAAAGACTTTCTCCACGTCGGGTTTAATTTATCACCTGGAATCCAAACATTATGATCGCTATGCTGAATGTGAGACTAACGCGGCACAGAAAAGCAAAACCCCTCCGAGCATGCGCACTCCGTCTGTAGAGGACGTTTTTGAAAAGGCAGGAAGTTTCCCAGTGATAGTGTTGTATTGTATCTTTAAGCAGTTGCACTTGTTCTGAATGCATTTTGTTTTTATGAAAGAACATATTTAATTTTACAACCTTTCAGCAGATCAGAGGGCCTGTACATTATTATTTAATGTACACATGAGTGCATTTAAGTTACACATTTAAGTTTGAATTTTAATTTATTTTATCCTGTGCATTGTTGCAATGTGCTATAAATAAATATTTTCATAATTTGTAATTGATTTATTCTTCGAAACAAAAATTGAAATGCCTTGATTTTAGTAAGGTTAGTACACAGTCATAGCCATAAATGCAATGGTAATAATAATTGGCATAATTTCTTTCGGTGTTTCGGTTGCGTTCCTCTTTTTCGGTTTACGGTTTTGGCCAAGAATTTTAATTTCGGTGCATCCCTATACAGTATATATATATATATATATATATATATATATATATATATATATATATATATATATATATATAATAAATACATACATATTATTTTGCCTGTATTACACCAATGTTTAACTCCACATTAGCACATTAATTACCTACTATGCCCCATTGCTGTTATAAATAACCTTCACTCTTCTGGGAACATGTTCCACTACATTTTGGAGTGTGCTTGTGGAGATTTGTGCTCATTCAGCCACAAGATGTTAGTAAAGGCAGGTACTGATGTAATGAGGTGAGGAGGCCTGGGGTGCAGTCAGCATTCCAACACATCCCAATGGTGTTCAATAGGGTTAAGGTCAGATCTCTAGAGAAGGCCAATCAAGATCTTCCATTTAAACCAATGTAAAGCATATTTTTATGAATCTGGCTTTGTACACAGAGGTATTCTCATGCTGGAACCAGTTTGGGTCTCCTAGTTCAGGTGAATTGAAAATGTAATGCTGCCACATACAATTAGTTATAGATAGGTGTAACAGTTTGTGGAAGAAGCAAAGTAGGCTGGAAAAGTCAGGTGTCCCAATACTTTTCTCCCTAGAGTGTGCATGTGACTACAGAGAAACAGGTTTACACACACAAGTGGTTTCAAAGCATTGATTAATCGAGCAAAGTGCTGCAAGTGGCACAATTACTGCTTTAGTAAATGTTGACAATAAATGAATGTTTAGAGCAGTTTCTCAGACTGTTAACAAAAAAGAGGCAAACTGATACTTGTCTTAATCAAGAAAGACCAACCAGTCGATAGAGGCTCCTCTGTTTTAAAATAAACTCTTAAGAAACCAATTGTTTTACTACTACTACTACTATTCTTCTTCTTCTTCTTCTTATTATTATTATTATTATTATTATTATTATTATTATTATTATTATTATTATTTTATTTACATTTTTGTTTGTTTCCAAAACAAAGAATTTTAATAAAAGAAAATAATTCTCTCCTCTTCCTTTTGTCTCTTTTCTTAAATGACTGCCTGAATATTTTCTTTTCATTTGCTCATTATGGCACTGTCTGCATACATTAGAGCATGTTTTATGTAAAAATTATTTATATAAAAAGGTACATTTATGTATGTTCCATTAATGACGTAAATAAATAATAATGTAAATTAAGAAACTGGCAGGAGCCTGAATCCATACATGAGTTTTGCTCAGATTATCACTCAATTTTATGTCATATAAAAGATTTACAAATGAACATTCATTCAACGTAAATCATGGTTTGTGACTTTGACATGTAGGAGTCTGGTTTAAACAACATTATTTTTTGGGAGCGTTATAATGCATCCAGAAACATCCTATAATTGTATAGGATGTTTCTGGATGCAGTAGTATCCAAATTTCTCTTCATTTGAAATAGGAGACCGAAAACCTGTTCCAGCATGAGAATGTCACTGTTCACAAAGTCAGCTCTCTGAAGATATAATTTACATGTTTTGGAGTGGAAGATCTTGAGTGGCCTGCTACAGAGCTTTGACCTCAATCATACTGAACAGCTTTGGGGTAAATCGAAACTTTGAAAGCACCCAAGGCCTCCTCACCATACATCAGTACCTGATTTTACTAACACCTTTGTGGATGAATAAGCACAAATCTCCAAAAGCAAACTAGAAATATCAAGTGGAACTTCTTCTCAGAAGAGTGGAGGTTATTATAACAGCAAATGGGGACCAAACGTTCAAAAAGCAAATGCATCTTATGGTCCGGTGTCCACAAACTTTTGTCCATATTGTGTAGATAGTGGTAATGCATATGAATTGACTGGTGTAATACAGACAGGTAATTAAAAGCATTCAGAAACAAAGCAAGGAACAGACTCATTGAAATGACAGCTAAAAATAAATCATTCTTAACAAAAGATTTTGAAGTGGCCATTCTTAGGAAAATAAGCAGTGCTTACAAGAAACCAAATCAATGCGATTTTGCTATTGTTTTTTTCTCCGAGTAGAAGTAAAGTGGGTTGAGTGTGCCAATCATAAAAACAGCTGTGACTTCCATCAGTGTTGTTAGTTGCAAATATTATTTGCAGATAGGTTTGTGATAAGGTGCTTTCAGAGTGGCCTTCTCACCGAACTGGGATCCGGCTACAAAAAAAAAAAATCGGGTCAAAAAGAAATGCTAGCTCACTAGTAGAAGACTAGGACCATAAAGCCACATATAAAATTTTAGTCTGTAACATTTTTCAAAAACAATTCAAATAATTTTAAATGTCTTACTAGTAAACATATAACTTGTGTCCTTTTTGCTTTACTGAGAACCGAAAGTATTACCCGCAAAAGTAGAAACAATAGATACAGCACTGCTAACTACTTAAATTATAACTATAACATACCTTAGACAATGTTTTTTCTTTAGACACCTATAATACCTTAACCTCAAACCATCTCACTTGACTTTGCTATTCAATGCCATCACGCAGTGGCAAAAAAAAAAAAAACATTTAAATCGCTTTATTCATAACTATATCTTGATTTGATAAAGATAAAAATGAGCCCTTCAGTCGATGTCTAGATCTACGCAATCCTAAAGGTATTATCAATCTTCCATTCTGACTGAGTACACTCTTTTTCTTCCTGCTTAACTCTCTAAAGGCAAGAAGCAAATCGATTTTACACTCTACATCAATGTGCTGCTGCTGCCCTAAATAATGAAAACAGCATGAACTCAAACATGCACACACATACTTTCCATTAAAAGGCCTTTAATTTTCCACACATACAAGAACATGTGTACTCAAGCGTACCTTCCTGTCACTGAGGCCAGACACAGTGTCAATGTATTCCTCTTGGATCATGAAGGCCGCCAGGTTGGCTGTATAGCTGGCAAGAAAGATTACAGCGAAGAAAGCCCACACGAGCACCATTATCTTACTGGTGGTACCTTTGGGGTTCTCCACAGGCACAGAGTTATTGAAGACCAAAGCCCATAGAAGCCATATAGACTTCCCTATGGTGAACTTAGAACCTCCTGCTTCTAAAAGTCAGAGAGAGAGAGAGAGAGAGTTTAATTGGGTTTTTCAGAATTTTTTTTTTTCCTGTCCATCCTTCATTTAACTGCAATTAACTGGACACAGGGCACTAGAATAGATGATGTAACAAGAGCTGCACATTTCCAAAAGAGAAATACGTGAGTGAGTAGAGGAGATGTAGGATGCATACAGAGCTTCTGTACTCCTCTATTATACATGAGGGCTGAGAACGAGTGAAAACTTAGCAGCGGCTCCTGCACAGCAATCAAACATGGATCTAAAAAGCGATAAGGGCAGGCCAGTTTACTTATTAGTCTTTCTCAGAATTCTTGCTGCTGCACAGAACAAGTGTGTTCATTCATCTCTACGGACAGCATGCTAGTCATGTAAAATATGGCCATTATTAAAAAGCAATAGAGATGTCTAGCAAGCTGGAAAACAACATGGCTGCCAGCAAGCCTGTGGTTTGACTCACTCTTGCCGTTCTGCAGACTGCGGTTATATCCAACTGGACTGAAGAATTCAAAGATAAAAACAGTCACTGCTACGACGGTCAGGCACATAACAAACATCATCACCCAAACTGCAGGACTGTATGGCTCTGAAAGGAAGAAAGAGTACAATTAATTAAAGAAAAAGACAGACAGAAAAAAGAGAAATAGATCCAAACAACACTGTATCTCCTTAACACAATTGCATTTGTATTGATTATTGGGTTACAAAGAGCATCTTATAATGTAAAAGCAGATGCAGCTCCATTTATAACAAAACAAATTATAGCTGTTTGCTAAGGGAATGTTTATGTTCTGCATTCCTCTGAAGTAAAATAAATAGTTTGTTCAGATTGGGAACATTAAGTCTGATCGATTTGTACAATATGCACCATCCGTGCGCTCATTCATCACATGTTAAAAATGGTTTAAGCCTGCAGTGATAAAACTGTTTTTCATCATGAAACATGGTACTCACCGAGGAAGGCGGAGGGTGACACTGTACCATTACTACGGGAGACCATGACGCTTATTCCTGTCTCTACAAAGGGCACTGAGAAGTCAATGACCTCTGACCTCTCCTCGTTGATGGTGAGGGAGCCGATAGCCATATCTGCACGCTTATCCACCACCTACAGCACAGGAGGAATAACTGAGCACCTACAAGGCAGCACAGGGTGGCAGCTGTCACTCAACTTGTGCAGCCTCAGGATTTAGATTCTAATATGATTTAGAACTGTCCACACACCCTAAGACAAACAAGAGAATTGTGAAAAGAATATACATTATTTATGTGTGAATTCACACAACCATCCCACCAGTTGCAAGGAATCCAGCTATGCTTATGAATCCATTCATTTCCAGCTAAGAGCACAAACAGACTTATGTCTGATTTTATGTTGTGTTGCAGATGGAGACATGATTCAAGGTAAATGAGTAGTAGTTCAATCTCTGGTGGAAACTCAAGGACATTGCAAGAAGCTGCCCTTGGTGATAACCCTAGAATAAACCCTAGAACAAAGTTTTTAAATTAAAGGACAAGGCCTTCTAAAGCTCACAGATGGCTCTCCTTATTCAACCGAAAGGTCCAGGACAGCTGGAAGTGTTGCCGGAAAAGATGTTTCTGCATGGAAAGGCCATTAAAAAAGTTTAACAAACAGTGCCCTAGGTGGGGGAGGAATGGCCAAGCACATGTTCTGTTAAGCAAGAATGGGGAAATATAGACATTTACTTTTACTGTGGATATGGTTAAACCAAGAAAGGCCCACTTTGACAAACCCGTTAAACCAGTAGGAATGCCCTCCCGCAGTGATGTGGTGTCCATCTTTATGGCTGAATATACTCTGGCTATAATAATATATTAACCTACATGTATGATGAAAATATTGAAAGCCAACACACTTCTTCGATACTTAATGGAAATCTTAGACAGTGTGTAGATCTTAGACAAAAGGGAAACCAAAGAGTATTATAATGTAACAAATATAACTGAATTACATTCCTGAGGCTCTAAGAAAAGACAATGAAATTGCTTTGAAGAAGACAAGATCGGTCTGATAGGATTCAATGTGACTTCCATCCTTTGTTTTGGGAAGTACTACATGAATTTTATTGTGGGTATTATGCAATCCAGTCTCCTTTTTTCCTGGCAACACAGTTAGAGCAGCACATGAACCAGAGGGTGATATCTAGGGATCTAAATCATTAGACACCCAAATTCAGCATTGGACCACAATGATCAGTACGGACAGAGGACGGGGTCAAATAATTACACATCGAACGCTTGCACTTACGAGGATTCTCAAACAAGGGAGGAAAGAAAAATCATTATTTGCTCACTCCCAAACAAGGGAATACGCAAATTACAGAATAGTTAGAGACAAATTACCACTTAACAGACCCTTAAAATATTTCTGGTGCTGCAGTCCCAAACATCCCCTTTACTGCTAAAGTCCTTCCCATCATTTCTTCACACTTTCATTTTTACCTCTGCATTTTCTCTGCTTCTCTGGGTATTCTTTAAAACAATGGACACCCAGTTCCATGCCTGTAGAAAGTAACAGTGAACCTGGTAGCTTTTAGATGTTTAGTGGTAACAAATACCCTACCCAACATTAGGCAAACCAAAATAGATGATGATGCTAGGGACTTCCTACATACCTTCCTACATACCTACACACCTATGATGTATCATCATAGCCTACTTCCTAATAGGGTAAGCCCATGTAGTCTATTTTTTCTCTCACTGCAAAGGATACCAACGAATATGACAAATTAAACAGGATGGTCCTTGGAAGGGTCATTGTGGCTCCAACTGCTGCTGAATATAAACAGGATTGCTCACTAGACAGCAGATGCATTTCAAAGGTCTTAACAAATGAGCAGGTCACTACAGACCAGTTCTTTTGGACCCTCCCCATAAAGCAACAAATGTCTGTTGATTTTAAGGATCCTACTTAAATATATGAATGAAACCTCTAAGGCCATGCTGAGTGTGTTCAGACCATTGAGAGACAAAGCCATTAAAGCCCTTGCACAAAGAAACCCACCCTGGCACCAGAGGAAATCTTAATATCCTTGACCAATTATGTTGGGTGGTTTAGTCTTCCCCACTGAAGGCAAGTTTGACACTTTTTACACAGTTTAATGGGTGATGTATAAGAGGCATTACTACTAAGGTTACTATGTTAGCTATTTCCCTTTGTGGTGTGTGATAATAATTTATTCATCATTAGAAAGCACTTAATGCAGGACACTTTGCAATAGGAGGGGAAAAACTATATACGGAATACCAAGCATATATGAATTCACGCATACGTGCAATGCAGAGTAAAAAAGTATTAATTGGCATGTTTTAGCAGGTGGGTGTAATCATGTGAAACTCCACACAGGAACAGGAAATGCTACCTGATAATTGTGACATCACAAAAGGATGTTACAGACAATATGAAATGAAAACCATAATTCAACCCTTTTTTTGTTTTGTAAAAGAGGACGGGGAGGTATAAAAACAATGGCATCATTGGTTAATGTGTTTTCCCCTTTGCCCAACTGTGCATGATGACAGTCAAACATTTTCATGTGAAATTATTTCTTTTCACTTTATCACCCAAACAGATCCTAATCCCTATTCTCATAACTGTTCGCCTTTCCTATCAGATCCAGTGTACTTATATGCTAATATATAGCGTTACAAATAATTCTATAATAAACCAGGATGATTCATTCTGCTGAAAAGGGTGCAATATATCAAGGAACATGCACTAACAATGACAAAGTTTTTATTTATTTTTTTTCCATGGGGAAAAAAGGATGGCAGTTTTATAAGAAGAAGGGGATCCTACCTCTGAAATCAAGCCCTAAGTGTGAAGGATAGACTACTGTACATCCATAGTGTGAAATACTATGAAATACTCTCAGGGCTTATTTATACTTCTGCTTTGAAGCACAAGCTTGCAGTGCTGAGGCAAACTCACATGCTGACCTGAGAACAAGATAACTATTATGTGTGACTACAGTCCGGTGTGGCAATCAGGAAAATGCTTTTTTGGTAAGCAGTGAAGTAAGTTCAGGTATATTGTGACATTTCTTATTTGAGTTTTATCAAATGTCTTTATAAAATCTTATATTACATCGTATATGTAATGTAATGTAATGTAATCACCCAACGCATCAGGGGCACGCGACTACCCACTATTGAGCACCTTCACTACAGCAGATGTCTGCGCAGAGCTCACAATATCATCAAGGACTCACATCCCAGTCACAAACTGTCTAACCTTTCATCAAGAAGGAGATACAGGAACATACGCACCAGAACCAGCAGGTTCAGGGACAGCTTTAATCCATCCACCATCACCCTACTGAACTCTACACTACATTGTTAGATCACTGTTTAAACACTAAAATAATATCTTAATATTACAGCTTGCTTTTTATAAATATACAAAGTTTGGGCAAACGTGTCCTATTAGTTTCTTTAATAAATGTCGTCTATGATTAAACTCTTGAATTAGACAGCTATAAAGGTTCAGTATGTACAAATAGATAAGTTTTCCTCCTGCCATTTATTCACAGAAAACTGAGGCTCCATACCAACTAAATGTTATTATAATTACCAAATTAATCAGCCTGTATTATCATACAATTTTTTTTAATTTCTCTTCTACTCTTCCCTCAGTAAGGTATAACACAAAGCATTTATATTGTCACATAGATGTCCATTTGTGCATTGGTGCAAAAACTTGATATGCTCATATGTACACAAATACAAAAGTAGAAAATCAGTCTTTAGACCCAAAGTGAGAATTTCCAGATCAATGAAGCATACACACGCATACAAGTGCATACAATCTTTAACTCAGCGCAAAGTGGAGCTGATACGCTGATGACTATCTAAAAAAAAAACAAAAAAGTTTGAAAACTGAGGCAGCAAGAGTAATAATAGTGCAATAGTGTGACTGTTATAAAGATCAAGAGGGAAATTAGGGAAAATTAGGAAAAAAAAAATAAACAGCAGTAAAATTTGGCTGGAAAAACAAAGGTGTGAGAAGAATGTGAGAAAAGGGAGACAGGAAATACAATTTAAATGAATAGATAAAGTGATAGAGGAAAAGGAAAATAAGGCTCTGATTCCTTAGCAACCATCTTGAGCAGGCCTCCCTTGGGGGTGTAAGCACCGCAGCAGGGTTTCTCTCTCAAAACAACAGCCGTCTACATCTTCCTCACATGCACGCAACAAGTGTAGGCATAGCCAAGATAGAGTCCTAAAATTGTTTGGTTAAAAAAAATAAAAATGAGGAGTGTGTGCGCGAATGTGTGTGTTAGCCATCGTTCACACTTCGGCGCTGTGTGTTAAAAGGGGGACACAGTGTTTCAGTGGCAGTTTCCAAGTGACAGGTTGAGAATCCACGCATTAAACACTTCACAGCTCCTTATGTTACACACAACAAGTCGGAGTATCACCCACCCACACCCGCAAACACACATTCACAAATGTACATATCAACTTGAACAGACAGTGTCATGCTTTCACTCTCGGGGACTCACAACTTTTACATAAGCTTCACACTGACTGTCAAAAGAAACCAGAGAGAGACCAAATACTGGGCTTTTTACAGTATATTCACACCTGTATATTATATTATATATATATATATATATATATATATAGAGAGAGAGAGAGAGAGAGAGAGAGAGAGAGAGAGAGAGAGAGACTGCTTTTGGTCACAGTTATATTTAAATAAAAAATGTGTTGTTCATTAATGAATAAATTGTATTTGCTGGAAACTTGCTAGATTATCGTAATAAAACACTTCCGAGCGTGCTGATATGAGAAAATTTTCAGCATAGAGCTGCTCATATTGGGCTGCATCAGAGCACAAGCGTTTAATTCCTTATCAAATGATTGGTCTATACAACTTACACTGACAGGGTTAAATTAAGAATAGTTTGTATACTTTTAAACAGGCGAGTCTGCTTAGCTGATGATAATGTAATTTCATTAAATACACTATATAGACAACATTTTGTGGACACCTGACCCTAAGGTTCGTATGTGCTTTTTTGAATATTTTATTCCACAAATGGTCCCTATTCAATGTTATATTAACCTTCACTTTTCTGGGAAAATGTTTTTATTCAGTCACCAGGGTGTTAGTGATGTCAGGAATTGTAGGGTGAGGAGGCCTAGGGTACAGTCAGCATTCCAATTTAAAAGGTGTTCAGGTCACTCAACATCTTCCAACCCAAGCTATATCTCCATGGAGCTGGCTTTGCATATGCTGGAACAGGTCTAGGTCTCTATATAAAATCTAAATATAATCCTACTGCATCCAAATAATTGTGTGCCACCAATTGTGATAACTGGTTGGGGAAGAACCACATGTGGCTGTAAAGTCATGTGTTCAAATATGTTTGTCTATACAGTGTATTTCACAGAACAGATCACAAGAGTTCAAAACATTGCATACACTTACCTGGATGATTACATACACTTACCTGGATGATCACCAACTGTTATTATGACATGTAAGAATTGTTAAATAGTCCCTTTTTTGTCCTGAGCAACCTCCTGACATTCTTCTTCAGGAACTGAATTTATTGGATTTTATTTTAGCATCTGTTCTAATTGAGGCTTTATAATTTTGAGACCCATATTTTTTTACACTTAGGACAGCTGAGGGACTCATGAATAATACAAACGGTGAAAACATTGATCATTGATCCTCCTAGAAGGCAACACAACACATTAAGAAGTGATAGGGGGTGGGGAGGGGCAATTTATTTTGTACATGCTGATCAATGTAAATAATTTTTTTTCTATTGCCCTTCAGAATCAAAATATTTTAATATTTCCCAAAAGACAAACAATATTATTTTAAAATAACAATTTACACAGATCATTTTGTTCAAAACTTTACACCCCACTGGCTCTTAAGGTATCATCTGTGTACTGACAGTGTATCTGACAGTGATTGTGCAGTAAATGTAGTTATTTTAGATTTGCTACTCCAGTATAAGCCATCACTACACTGGTGCATATTGTTATTATGTCTCTCATTAGGCATTCCTTCATCAGCTGAGTGAAAAACAACATCAGTCAGGGTGAACGTAACAAAGACAGTCTGAAGGGAACAGGTACCGAAGGGCCATCTGGCACCTTACCTCCCCCACCATGCCGTTCCACACGCCGTCAATCTTCTTCCCGTGCTTTCCATTGGTGACCAGATAGAGGTCATAAGTGAAGCCAACAATCTTGGCCAGACGCTTTAGGATGTCGATGCAGAAGCCCTTGCAACACTGTTTCACAGGAGCCACCCCTTCCTGATGAGCCCTGTAACCACAAAAGAAAGAAAAAACAAAAAAAGAACAGAAGGAGAGAGATGAAATGTGAGAAATGTAAGGGGGAGAGTAGGATGTATTATTTAACTGTACTGCAGGAGCCCACAAATGTATCAGTAATAATTATTTCTGTGCTGAGGACCATGAAGCGGAAAGAGAAAAATGAAGGATGAAACAAGTGAAAGAAAGAGGATGTGAGATGATGAGAAAGAGAGAGCTTAAAGTTTATGTCTGATGGAGGAATAGGTGAGTAGAAGGTAAGAATAATGAGATGAATACGCATTAAGAAGTGAGTAGCAGAAAGCATGCATAAGCAAGCATGGTTCACTCACCCGCAAGGACACACACACACACACATACACGTACACACACCCCAGGTCAGTGTCTCTGCAATAAGGCAGTATCCACATGAGACACATTAATACCTTGAGCACTCAAGCAGATTGACAGGCTACATGATGAGCGAGGGAGTGTAGAGACGGCCATAAGGCAAACATACAAAAAACAGGCAGAGAACAAGAACGACAAATCGATGGAAAAACGGTATCGTTGAACGTAGCCTCTGGACCTATGTGGCTTCTCCTGGGCCTTACCTATTAAAGACATGGAGTAACAGATAGAATGGAAGAAAAAAAACTGAAAAAAGTGACAAATGGTGCAAATTTGGACTCTAATGCTGGAGAAGTAGCAGCTCTAAAGAAGAAAAAGTGCCTAGTTAAGCCGTTCTCCTTTTTTTTTTACTTGTCCCCGTAGGAACGCTTGCTGGTGTAACGTACAAGCTGTTAGCAGAAATTCTACAGTGGACCATCAAGATATGAATCACATTTACGGTAATTGTTACTCTGACTTCTCTGCATCACAGCCTTTAATCGAAATGAAGAGGTTGCAGAAATCAGTGGCATAATGACATAATAAAGTGAAAAACAATATTAGTCCCAGGTATTTCCCTTTTTATCATTGGAACTTTTAGGGCTAGCCACTTTCTATTTACATCTATTCATTTGGTGGACATTTACACCTGAAGCAAATTACAAGTAAAAGAGAAGCTATTGCGTGAATATAGCAGTCACAGCTCAGTGGTAGCGACAGGATTTGAACCTTCCGCTGTTCATAATGGAAGCTTATCCACTCTGCTACCACTCTTTATTTCCTTTTATTTGTTATGTAAGATTGATCTGACATGTTCCCATGGCAGAACATGCCACATGAAATTCCCAGGAAAATCCTATCTGTTCTGCCTTTCGAATGCATTTTACAAAGCCGTAAGCCTACTCACAATGCTGTGATATAAGTTGTACAAACACACTAAATGATTGTAAAGCATAAATCCCATGTTCCTGTGACTATCATTCACCCGGGTTTTGTCCATGGCTAAAGCCCACCCTAATCTCAGGCTACAAGATGAGTTTTCAGACGGATAAGAATAGTGAATAATAATGTGGACACATTCAGGAACCCCGCAAGAAGCCCATTAGGAAACCTTTAAAGCACCACTCAGAGTGATGCTGAGATATTCGGGGCTCTTAGCGAGGCAGAGATTTACAGGTACAATAACCAGAGCAAAAAAGCTTTTTTTCCCAACCATACCCAATCACAAATAGTTTTTATTTACTGGAAACAACACAAAGAGTAAATAATGAATAGTGCTAGACTATTAATATTGTTAATATTAGGAGCTGCAAGAACATTGTGTTTTAGGGTAGATTTTGAAAATTGTTGCAGAAGTTGCATCATTAAAACCAGGTAATAAAAAAAAACACAAACAAAAAAAAAACTACAGTAAATGATACTAAATGCATGCTCACATGTTACATGTTTGCATGCTGTATTCCATGCTGTATTCATTGCCACATCTGTAAGGGCATCTGCCAAATGCCATAAATGTAAAGGTATGTAAAAATAACCCTTTTGTTTCCATATGGCCTCTGCTACATATTACGGGACACTGTGTATACCAAGTATCTGTTTCACATTTTCTTGTTTCTCAAAACTTCCCAGCTTTTATCTTATTTTGGTTTTGCATTTACATTATTGTTTTCTGTAGTCCGTCTCACTTTATTTTCCATATTGTTATCAATAGTTCTTAGTGAAGTTACATGACCTTACTTTATTTCTATTACTATACTATTTTACCTGTAAATTCAGTACATTCTAAATCATGGTCACATACTACAAATCGCCACATGTTATGATTGATCTTATCTAAACCAGAAGGACATTAACAGAATGAATCTAAAGTACACCAACCATCTCCAACCCACCATTAACCTAAATAAGGAATGCGGCAAAGGTTTGCAAATGTGAGCGAATTTCTGTGACTGTAGTAACATGGATATGACTGGCTAATGCAGAGCCATTAAGAATACAATACAATTCATTGACTGACTTGTCCAAGACAAAATAAGTACATGAATCCAGAAGATTCAAACACATGGCATGTGCATTATGCATCAACACAGCTGATTCCACATATCATTGCTAGACAGGTGTGTTTGGGCACTATGTATTTCTGAACTTTTTTTGTATAAGAATAATCTATGTACAAATGGATCTACCTTTATATTTATGACAATGTGTCATTTATGCAGCAATTTAGATTTTAAAAAAATCAACCAGGTTTTATACATTTTAACTTCATACTTTAAAGTATACATTAAATAATGATGAAATTATAAAACCAAGAGGTTTGGAGCTTGCTTTAGGCAAAGAGAAAGGATATAATGCGATGTTATACTGGGTGGTATACTAACGTGGCATTGAGAGGTCGTCGGCAGGGCACAGAATCCCTGATGCAGGTTCCTGAAGCGGGGTCAGCCAGCTCGACAATGACAAATGGCCTCTCCTCCAGGGTCACAACCCTCAGGTGCTGTGCATCATCAGGAGGCTGTAGGAAGGGGCCATACCGAGACCAGGCCGGGTATCGCAAACGCAGCACGCCGTTCTCCCACCAACCTACCTGAGACCACACACAGAACACAAGGTGAAACTGACCACCTGATGATAATAAGTAAAAAAAAAAGAGACTCCTTGGTTAGTTCTTTGACCCTTACATCAAGTACAAAGTGCTACAGGTAGAAAAACTGTAGATTTTTCTAAGCCCATGTGCAAATAGACTATTTCCTCTCTCTGAGCAAAATCAAAAATGTCTGCTTAAAACCGGAATGCTCTCTTTATTCCATATAAAATTCCCTTATATGAATGTCAGAGGTCAACCCCAGTTCATTAAACCTCTCTAGCAACTGCCTCACTTTTGGTTAATGGAGGAGAATGGCTCTACTCTGTGTTAGGAAGCCTGCAGAGTGTGTGGAGGCAGTGAAAAATGACTCCCTGCCTCGTCCATACTTTTCTCATTGAGAGGTTTGGACCTTTTATGCTGAAGCAGCATGAGCATTTTTACTGAGAAGCAAGATGGAGCCCTTAGCTAAGAGCTGGCCGACAAAGGAAAAGGTCAGGGACACACTTGAGGGCTTTATTTACTAAGTGTGCTATTAAGGAATTTTCATTTGCTTTTTGTGAGGAGACAAAATATAGCAACACGGCACTTCGGATTTGTCTACTGTTTGACTGCAATCCAGTAACAATCACTGAAGATAACAGCATTAGAAAGAGTACAAACTAATGAACCTCTCTATATTAAGATAACTATTAATTCCCGTTATGAACAGATTAATGGTCAGTATTAACAACAATCACTCCCAGAGCTTTGTAGATGGAAGACAGGCACATGACAACAGTGTGAATGTATGGATTGGTCTCCCAGTCCCATGAGATATCTATTAAGGCTCAAATATTTTTTATCCAATCTGTACAGTTGCTTTTTAATTAGACAATAATTAGCCTTTTGTATTTGCAAGGCAAGTAAATGTTGCCATCTATATAGTGTGTTTGGCCTACAGATCTCCCTGTAGAACTAATTAGCTTTTGAATGGTTGGCCCCAGAATGCTAGGCGTCTTAATGAACACATAATCTAAAAGCAAATACGCATCAAAAAAATCAAAATCTTTTCAAATTCAACCCTTAAATTAGTATACAGTAGATGGTAAAAATCCTTTGACAAACCATTTCCTGTAAATGCCGTCCAACCCAAACGCATGCATGAAATGTGTAATAATTAAATATCATTAGGCAGTGAAAAGTTGCACAAGAAGGTTGCAGTAAAATGTCAACTCGGCCAATTACACCCAAAAATTCATTACAAAGGTAATGAGTGGGCTAACACAATGCAATAGCAACAGAAGGAACTGTGTGGGCATGCAAGGCTCTTCAAACTGTCAGGCTGTGAATGCTGCACGCTTCACGCTCTCTCCTCATTACTTCAGGCCTCACGCTTCAGCCTCTGCACCTCCACCAGCGCAGCCGTCATATTTCTCAGATCTGCCGATGACACCGCAGTGCTGGGTCTTATCAGTGACAGTGATGTGCAGAAGGGGCACATCACCTTGCATCAGTGAGTGCAATCCTTCAGTAAATCACACTCGCAGAAAAAAGATAGGTCAAATATGCTGTTGACGGCGAAGAAACACTAAACAGTAAAGAGTTCTAGCAGCTCCACTTTGGTTCTATTTCGTCAGAACGAGCTCACAGATGTCTCATTACATTCTTCTTGTAATATCGCTCTGTCCAACTCAACATCTTGCAATTAGCACATCTTGTGCATTTTTTGTAGTGGCTGCAATATGACGCGATGGCCTCCAGGTTTATCCTTGACACTTTCACACACAGTGACAGCTATCAGTTATTCTGCAGCTCTCCACTTAATCCCCATAGATCTATTCACCTGCCCCAGACACTGAAATTGCACTTCTGCTCTATTATATATCCATCACAGCTAAGACGGTGAGCACACAGCACAGGTGGCTGGGTGTAAATTGTAGACGGGAACCTGGCGGCCAGTTCCTGCTAGAGTTTCAGTACAAGGCAGCGTGGGCTTGGAGCCGAGACAGCTAATTGAAAGGGAAACGCTAGCAAGCGGCATGTAGGCGTAGGCGTCACTAGCCTGCTCACTTATAGCCAGTCTGTAGCCTCAGAGCTAGCAGGTGAACTCATAGTTAAACGCCTCAGACATTCACATTTGCATGGTACAGTACAGAAAGTCCACGTATCCCAGGGACTTTTTTTTTTTTCTCTGACAGTCTGCTTGTCACCTTCACGCCTCCATTGCTCCCTCCTGTTATCAACCTGTCTCTGTAGGTCGGTCTGACCCTCTATTTCAGCTTGTCTGTTCACTCGTCCGCTTGATGCGTTCAATTGTTTAACTCAAACTCAGTTTACCCTACAAAAAAAAAAGCTAAATCTCAGAAACCCAGACAGCCGGAAGATCCTCGGTGTGCCTGCGATTGTGACAATGGACAAAATCTTAAAAAATGTAAGAAGAGTTTATGAGACATTCCCAATCCGTTGATGTCAGCTAACACTGTGTAAGAAAAGGTAAAGGTGTATGTAAAGAAAATAGTGCTGCAGGTGGATATGCGTGATGGCAGTGGCATGTCTTTGAGGACCGCTTTAATAATTTTGACTGGATTTCTTCTGCTTCCTCTTTGTCTATCGTTCAGTTTGAATCAACTGGACAAGGAGCTGTGAGATGTCGTAACTTCTCTGTCACATTTCAGCAAAGTGGTGGCTCTGCAGAAATCTCACTCTGCACTGAGGTGGAGGGAGAGCTGTAAAAGACAGGCTCTGATCAAACACTCTCTCCCCAGGGAACAGCTAATGCTTTCACAGGGCGAATCACACACACACTGCCATAACACACCCATCCCTCTGAACAGCCCCTTTGAGAGCTAGCAACGGATGGGATAAAACGGGACATGCCCACGAAGGTCTGTACAAATAAAGCCGGGAGCATTTAAACAAGCTAAATACAACCACAGCAGATTTGATTGACCACAATGTGCTTTGAAACTGTAGAAGCCATTTGCAGTTACACATTTTTCTTTTAATTTGATGAATGGTTTTGTTTTAAGAATACAGTGCATGTGACAGAATAATTGCCTAAGTAGGCCGAACACTACTTTAGTGAATAGACCTAACAAGGAAAAAAATTAATGCTTAAAGGGCATACAAATGTGTTATTTGTGTGGGTTACTACTGGCTCTGGAAATGATCAACACTACATTTTACAAAGTTCATTCAGGAATATTTCCAGGCCTTAGACTTTTACCAGAGCACTAAAAATTATTGCAAAGAGAACAAAAAAAAAAAACATCTATACTGAGCACACCCTCGTAAACCGACATTACTGCACTTCACTAAATATTTGATGAGAATTAGAAATAGAAAGACTGATTGTTGGAGCTAGAAACCCTCAGAGCCAGAGTTCCCACTAAGATGTCTAATCTAAAGCTCTTGAGCTCGGCAGATCGTATCTTAAAAATAAATCTCAGGAATAAAACACAGCCCTGTGTGCAGACATGACTTGTAACTCTCTCCAAACTGTTGCATCAGTGTGTTAACGTCCTAATATATTCAGTTTGTCTTTGGCAAGCTCGAGACCGCAACACACCAGAATTTGAAGGGCCAGTTTGCTCTTTTGTCCAGCTAGTCGGAACAAAGAACTCAAATCAGAGCCAGGCATGATTTTGGATGGCAGAAGAAAAAAGGAGCAAGGGGAGAGAGATTTTCTGGGTGGATTGTAATAGGCCAAAAGGCTAATGGCTGGTATCAATGCTGACTTCCACAGCTGGAGACATGGGAATCTAAACTAAGCTGACAGGAGTACTTGAGCATCAGTAAAAGATCAATGTGTGACCTCTTGGCATGCCCGAGGCCAGTAGGAGCCACCGCGTTCTTTTGCTCTTTAGATTTGGGCTTGCCACTGGAGCACAACCAGTGCTTATTACAGTTCTCCAGTCAGCCAGAGTGTTCTCTCCTACTGAAGAACCAGATAGGCATTTCTTATGTAATTTAGAGTTATAGAACATATGTGCTGGGTCTCTCTTTCAAGGAGGTTCCATATACTTAAGCCCAGATAAAAGTAGTTTTAAGAAAAAAGGAGTGACCGACGTGCTTCAGACACACACACACACACACACACACACACACACACACACACTTCAAAATACTTTTCTGAACAAAATTCACTTCCCAGACATACACTCACTGACTTCTATATTAGGAACATCTGTACACCTGCTCATTCATGCAATCAGCTAATCATGTGGCAGCAGCACGCTGCATAAAATCATGCAGATACAGGTCAAGAGCTTCAGTTAATTTTCACTTCAAACATCCGAATGGGGGAAAATGCGATCTCAGTGACTGATTGTGGCATGGTTGTTGCCAACAAATGGGTAGAAAGTGACAATGTCCTGGGATTTTACCACACAACAGTCTCTAGATGTTAATGTGAAGTGTCAAAGGAAAATCGTTAGATATAATGGATTTTTTTTTTAACCAGTACATCACATGGCTGAAAATTTGTGGGCACATGACCATTGTATCTCCTCCAAACTTCCCTTGCATCTCTAACAGCTTCCATTTCAATGAGAAAGCTTTCCAGTATACGGTTTTGTAGGCATTTCTGCCCATTTAGAATTACAGAGACAAGAGCATTCATGAGGTCAAGTAGCAACGTCAAATGGGAATGTGGGTTCATTGTCAGCACTCAAATACACCAATAAAGTAGTCAGTGGGTTAGGTTCAGTGCATTTCACTTGAGGTCTTTAACACCAACTATGGCAAACTATGTCTTTATGGAGCTACCTATGTGCACAGGGTAATGTGCACATGCAAGATCATGTTTGTGCCCCCTTAATTCAAGTTAAGGGAAATCTTCAACATACTTCTAGGCTTTTTTTTTTTTCCTCTTAAGCTTTGTTCCTGCATGTGCATGCCCTTAACTCTCATTTGCTCCTGGGATCGCGAGTGAGAAGTGCACCATTTAACACCTGCTTCTTTAAAACGAATGCACTTTGTGCTCTGCTTGTTCCTCTAGTGTGCAAATGCATTTGATTTCATGTCTGTAAACATGGACCGCGTGCAAATGAGCCGAAGCTTTCCTATCAACAAGAGACCAACTTTCTGTCTCTGATCTTATAAAAACAGACCTAAATGAATTTATGTCTCATAATCAAATGTAAATTTCTTTTGCCACCAGGAGGTGTTCAATATGCAGGAATAAATTAGGGGGTTTGTTTGTTTTGCTTTTTCTGATTTTTATTCTTTATCATTTCTTTTGCTTTTTCGGGTTGGTGGAGAAATCAACTGTGGTACCGTTTGCCACGCTACTGAACAGTAAAGAGATTGCCAGAATTTCATGCACTTTTTCCATGTCTTTTGTTTGTCTGCACGGTCGGCCGTGCTCTATAACTTTGTCATTCTGTTTTATCTTGTAGCACTGAGTGACATTGCGATGTTTGTGACATTTCCCCAGCTATATTTGTTATTACTGCCTTTGCCTCCCTTGAGTGGTGCTCTGCAGGTAGCACCTGACATATTACACACGACTGCTATATTCAGCTCACTGAGGCTTAAGGCTAAAATGCCATAAGTTTTCATCAAGCGTTAAATAATTGAACCATATTTAGTCATTGTGAGTGTAGGTTTTTTCTTCACTTTTTATTCAGCATTTTACTTGTCTCTCAAACCTGAAGGAATTTTTTTATTTATTTATTTATTTTAATGAAAGAATGAATATCATGTCAGGTATGTAATTTGCAATATACATAAATTTGTACACGGTACATGACATTGCATTTGTGAAAATAATTTTTTTTATTTGGAGCCCTATAGAGCCAAAACTATAAAGACCAGTAGCATGAGGTGCATTTCACACATAGGCCTTCCATGGTGTCCTGCCTGAATCAGGACACCTCTTAATTCCATCATTATGGCTATAGAAATCTTCAATATTATAGAGAAACGTAGTATAATGGCGCACTGCATCACAGACAGGAATCTCATACAGCAAAAATTAATTCTGAAGCAAGAAACCCAATGAACACAATTCAACAAGTGTCCTTTCACTGTAGCCACAGCTGCACTCCATATATCTAGCAGAAGCATCAATATTACCCTAATCAAATGATTTTCTGTGCATTTTTGTGGATTTTCCTTTGGGCATTACATTTTTCTGAAGATTTTAAATGAAAAATTTTGTGTGTTTTATGCATATTCTACAGGTAAAAAAAATAAAATGTATAAATGGATCAAGAAAAAGCTTAAAATTTTTGGCTGACCTTTCCTCACAATCTCTAGTTTTTCTTGAAAAGTCCATCTTGTAAATGGCCTTGAAAGTGTATCTGTGACTGAATCAATTTCTTCCCCTCTGTCAGCATTTAAAATGAAAAAACAGTTATTAAATCCACAAGAATATGTTCGAGCTTGTGCAGTTTGTAACAGATGCGGACTGCGAGCGCTGACAAGAGCACTTTCTGACCATCCCATCGAAGCACATGAAAATGCAGACGTGAGTCCATGCCTTCTAGCAGGCCTCCGAGTAAGCAAGTACCAAACTAGTGATGTCCGGTTCGTGAACGAATCGTTCATTTGAACTGGTTCTTTTTAGTGAACCGGTCGAACCGGTTCACCAAATCGAACTGAATCGTTCAAAACAGTTCGCGTCTCAAATCAGCACTAATCAACAAAATTACTCAATTTTTAATGTGTATGACCGTCTATCCGACTCAAAATAAATCAATATCCATGAGAATGGGGTTCTTCTCTAGTTTCTGCAACAGTACACACATTAAACTGAAACATGCTGCTGAACAAGTGATCATCACTGAGCATGCGCATATACCTGCCGATTCCGAGCAGCACACATACTGCTGTTCTCGAGTCACCAGTACTGTATCAAGAACCGTTTCTTTCGGGCACGTCCGACATACTACTGATACCAACGAATTGTTGATACTGAGCATGCGCGACCTACCGAGCAGTATGCGTGCTGTCTGACAATACACACACACACACACACACACACACACACACACTTTTTGGACTCCGAAACAGATGCGTTCGACATACTGTAAAGGCTGGTGCTGCGCTGCTGATATATGAGCACAGGTGAACTGAGGACTTAAATGAAAAGTACGTTTATTTACTAACAACTTAAAACATCAAAGTTTTGCACATCAGTGCCTGTATTGGGTGATTTAGTGCAAAACGTAAATGTAAGGAACATTTCTAGGATGATGATGATGATTTAATTTAAACAGATAAGCTATATGCCCTCATGCAATAGACATGACTATTTAAATGTGTTTAGTGTGTTTGTTCATCCGCCGAGATGATATTTGGCTATGCATGACGTCATGATGTAAGGACGTAAAAGAACTGGTGAACCGGTTTTTTGAACCGGTTCTTTGAAACGAACTGGCCGAAAGAACTGATTCACAAAAAAGAATCGGACTTCCCATCACTATACCAAACTAATTGGTTTAAGCAACAGCTTTAAGCAACAAGGATTTATAGCTAGCAGAAGCTTGTGCTGTTTATTTCTGCAGGCTTTACGGCACTACGTGATGTGATGGATGAAATCTGATAATGCAAAAGCTATGAAATAAAGAAAATAGAGTATTGGGAATAATTTGATGGATAGTCATAGACAAAAATATATTAAAAGGTAAGTCAGTGATTTTGCTAGAGTTTAGGCCAGTAGAGAAGGCCTTAGGGCCCTGATGGCCTGCCACTGATACAGACACTTCAGACCCATTTGTGGTTCTTCTGTAAACTGTTTCCACAATGTTGAAACAATTGTATAGAATGATTTTGATTAATTCACTTTTTTAAGATTTCCACTTCACTAGAACTACAAGGCCGCAGACATAACATAACAACATAATTATGCTCCTGTGCACAAGCAGGTGGGAGCTCAGTGGTTAAGGTGCTGTTCAAACCCTTGGTATTGCCAAGCTGCCCCTCTTGGGACATTGATCAAGGCTTTTAACCCCCTGGTGCTCCACCCTGTGCTCTGACCCCAGGATCTGAACAAGCTCGGATATGCAAAGGAAAAAAAACACAATTTTATGCTATTCTTCACAAAATGAGCTCCAAGGATGTAGTGGAAGTATTTGTGAGATAGTGTCATGTAAAAAAACCCCGACCTCAAGCCCACTAAACACCTTTGAATAAACTGTAATGCCGACTGTGCTTCAGGCCTCCCCATTAACATCAATGCCTAAACTCTTTATTGCTTTTGTAGCTGAATGGCCAGAAATTCCTACAGCCACATTTGAAGATCTAGTAAAAAAGAAACCTTCCCAAAAGACCAAAAGCTCTAATAGTAGCGAAATGGATGGTCAGAACATTATAAATATGTTCTGACCATCAGATTATTATGCACACATATTCCCACTGGAAATGTCATTAATTTAATCAGGTTTGTGCCAGTACACTGTTTAGAAAGTTTACATTTTTTTCCAGTGTGTGCACCGCTCCAGTATGACATGCGGAAATATCAACAATCAGCATATAAAAAAACACTGACATGAGGAACTGTAGTTGAACTGTTAGTATGCCATTTAAAGCCTTTTCTTCTGTTCATTAACTCGTACTTCTTTTTGAAACTCAAATCTGGGGACAGAATTTGTGCATTTTTATCCTAATTTCTTTCCTGAATATATGGTTAATGAGAAAGATGTGCAGCTACACTCTTCTGGGAAGATTTTCAATTAGATATTGGAGTGAGCTTGTGGAGATCTGTGCTTATTCAGTAACAAGGGTGTTAGTAAAGTCAGATACTGTAAGGTGAAGAGGCCTGGAATGCAGTCAGTGTTCCAATTCATCCCAAAGGTGTTCAATAGGGTTGAGGTCAGTGCTCTATAGCAGACCATTTAAGATCTTCCACTTCTCCCCATGTAAACCATACAGTATGTTCATGGTGCTGGCTGTGTGCACAGCACAGTCTCCTGGTTCATGAAAGAGGAAGATCAACACCACTGCATCCAAAGGCACATCCTGTACAATTGTGTACCTCCAACTTTGTGGTAACAGTTTCAGGAAGAACCACATATAACTGGAAAAACTCAGGTGACCCAAAACTTATGTTACATACAGTACCTGACTTGCTTTTATGTTTAATGCTACGACAGTGTGTGATTTATAATAATTTTTTTAAAGTATTTAAAAGAAAGATATGTGATCATGGATACATTTTATTATATTGAGTCACCTCAGATTCAGTCCAAAGCTTTAAACATGAAATATCACCATGATTACAGATATTATAATTTTAACTGATAATAAGAGTAATGCCCATGTAGACATAAAAATAATTATTATTAAACTATGTAAAAAGCTTTAAATAAAAGCAAGCATATTATATACAACAAAGCAAATGACTCTTTAAAAAATGACAATGTGGTATAAGCTGTCATGCCAGTCAATATTATATCAGCTATCATCACAACGATAACATGACACAGCTCGACAGATAAACAAGTGTCATTACACATCCTGACAGAGTGTGACATCTGCTATGCTACATTGATGAAATGGTTATGCAAGATTTAAGCAAGATACTGTCAAACAACAAAGATTAATCTCCCTAAGTAACTGTGCAGCATATATACTGTAAGGCCAATACTCAGAGATCACTAGTGAACATGCTTCTATTCTGCCTTTATATTTTATAACTAAAATGTAGAATGTTTGAAATATTGTCATTAATGCTTCATAGTATTTTGTTCGTTTCGTTTCTGTTTTAATTTGCATTCGAGCTGGCATGGGCTCCATAAGCTTGTGCTTAAAAACCTTATGATTATGATTTATTTCAGATTGAATTTATCACACAGTTCAACAGTAGACATTTGGCAAAAGGAAAATCTGGTCTTAACATAACTACAGAAACAGTGCAGAACATTCAATATTAAATAAAAAAAAAAATATATATATATATATGAAAAAACACTTTCATTATATTAAATATTGAAAATTTCTGTTTATTTCTCATTTTAAACGGTAAAAATGAATCCCAGATTTTCAACATGGTCTCAGATAATATGGTCTGAGACGCCAAAATGACATCATTCATACATAATAAAGAAAGGAAATATTTTCTAAATTAAAAAGATCTTCTTTCTTGTTTGTTATTTAACCTGACTGCAGTAATCTCACATATCGATAGACACTAATAGAGAACACCTTGATACAGATCGATGTATCGTTACACCTCCATTACAGCTGTACACAGTCAGCACTTGTGCTCAAAGCATACATGATGCATTGTTGTCCGTTAATTGTAATGGGTTTCTCTGCTGATGAGTGCCTGAGAGCCCTGGGAAACATTTTCTTCTAAATGAGTGCATTGTCTAAGACGTAATTTTATACAGTGGTTTCACTGCAAAATTATGGTGTCACTTCAAACTAGGAAAGAGTAAACCGAATACCATATTTCAAACACTACACTTTCTTATATAATATGCTTACAATTGTATTAACGAAACAAATGTTACACTACATGATGTATGTGACGTGTGAAGCCAGCCTTGCTGTTTCTTTGAACTGCTGCTTGTGCTGCATTGAACACTTGAAAGAAAGCACTATCTACCCTATTGTGCATGCATGAGCTCACAAATGCCTGTGATTGATTAGTGTTGTGAGTGATGGAGGAGAGAGGGAGAGATAGAGGGAGAAAGAGAGAGAATGCCATCCCTCCCACTCTGAGCACACAGCCAATTTCGGTCTCTTGACTCCAGGCCACAGATGGCTGAGACATCTTCAGGATTCAAACGATATGGTTTTCTGTGGTGCCATTCAAAAGCCATAAACTGCACAATTCTAAATATATCCAGTTGATTCTCAGAATTTCGTTTTTTAAAGAACAACTTTGTATTTTAAAATAGATCAATAGTTACCTGGAAAGCTGTTCAATCCAGCCGCATTCCTTAGCACCACTGGTGGCGAGTTCCTTAGCCTCCTGATACTTTTTAAAATCATTAGCGCCTTTTTGCCTTGGCAGCACAGAATTACTAGCTAAACCCATTGATCCAGTAACAGCTAAAAGAGCTCACACTTTTTAATTTGAGAACAAAGAAGGTATCTAATGAAACACCGTCAGCAAGTACTAAAGGCAGAGAACATCTCTTAGATTTGGAGTCTCAAAAATCCATTCAGTGCGCATAATGCATCACATGACCAATTAGCCACAGCTGAAAACTACAGCGTTCTCACAAAGACCCGAGCTGCCCATATGAAAACATAATCCTTTGTTATTTCTTACGTCTTCCCAGCCACTCCCAGGTGTGTAGGAGATGACATCCAGAAAGGGGTTCGCCAGGTAGCCTTCATTACTGAAAGAGTAATCCTTCCCACTCATGGTGATGTTACTGAAATATCTGAAAGGGAAAGGGGAAAAAGGAAATGAGCAACAGTGCAGATTTGCATTCACACTGTCTTTAGCACTAAAATGGGATTTGTGTAGGCTGTAATCTAAAAGATGGTATTTTCTATAATTACCTCAAATTAATCATTTTTCCTTACAAATCCCACAGTCTATCTTTCAGTATAAATCTGTGCACTTTCTTGAAATGTTGGTTTACACTCCACTGTGCTTTGTTTATCTGTGTTATATGCAATTGCAAGTCGAGTTTCATTCTGGAGTCCTAAGTCAATATATTGCATGGGAACAAAGAACATGATGGGAGTATACAGCATTCAGGCTGCTTTATTATTTTGCATAATTGTACTGTAAACAACTGGGCAATTAGAGCAGGGTTTATAAATGAAATAAAAAAAAAATTCAAACAAGGAAAATACCACAAAACACCCAAATGGTTAGTGTCACACAAATGAGGATGGTTCCTTTTGATTCTGGTTCCTCTCAAGGTTTCTTCCTCATACCATCTAAGGGAATTTTTCCTTTTCACAGTCACCCCAGGCTTGCTCATGGGGGATAAATTACACATAATTCACTTATATAAACATTTTTGTTCTATACTTCTTACGTTCTGTAAAGCTGCTTTGAGACAATGTCCATTGTGAAAAGTGCTTTAGAAATAAACTTTTAAATGAAAAACACAATGCAAAGTGGGATATCATTTTTAGGTATGAGTAAGAAATATGCTGCAAATTTGACAAAATTTGACATTTTTTAATAGTTTAGTCAAATATAATCCCTGTAATGATTGGGTGCTAAAATAAATCATTCACCGTGAGTTAATTTGTTTGTAAAGACTGTTGAATCAGTGTAAGTTAGCATAGGTAAGTAATGACAAATGCACAGTGTTTAATTCATTGGGCTACAGCTCAGAAGGCTGACATGGTTGGGTCCCACTGTGTCCAGCCGAAGCTGTCAGTTTCATTGGATAAATTTGTCAGCCGAATGTAAATATAGTGGGCTAGGTTTAAGTTTATGCTTAGTTTATTTATGTCATCTGCTGCCAGGAAATTACTGTATTTGTTTTCTACAGTGAATAATAAAGCCAGTGGGTTTAACCTGAATTTTATGCCTTGCAGACTATAAAAACAAAAAGATACATTTAAGGTGACTACTCACTGATGAAAGCTTTATTATCATTGACGATCTTATTATCACTGCAATAAATGATTTAGAGCCAAATGTGTGCAGATTTTAGGTTTTAAGTGGTGTGGTCACAAGTATGTGGATACCTGGCAGTCACACCCACATGAGCATTATAAAAATGATAGATTTACTTTGTTTTCCTATTTGCAAATATGTTAAAATAAGCTCTGCTATTCTGGAAAGGAAACGTCTCAACTGGTTTTGTGGAGCTGTAGGAAATTGTGAGCATTTAACTACAAGAGCATTTTTGGTTCAAGTACTGATGTTGGGTGGTGCGACCTAGGGTGCAGTCAATGTTCCAATTCATCTTAAAAGTGTTCTGTGCAGAGCAGTCTATTTTATATACTCCAGCTTCAGCAAACCTTCTTTGAGAATTTTTGCTTTGTGCATGGGGGCTTTGCCATGCTAGGACAGGTTTGGGAATGTCATGGATGGGTATGTCAAAACTAATTGTATGTGAGTAATGAAATGGTCGGGTGTCGACATACCCTTGTCCATATAGTGTATTTAAGATGGATCTGGCATGTTTAATTATAAGCCTTACTTTAACACCTGCCCCATGTTATTTTCTCTACTATTAGCTTTTTTTCCTTATCTCATCCATTTCGGTGACCTGGTTGTAAATCAGAACAGACTTCTATTTTGCCTCTGGAATCTCTTAAGAAGAAAGAATGGAGGACGTAATGTTGCCCAGGGATATCCTATGTTGACTCTAATTACTAAATATGCCATACAAGCTCTTTTTTTAAGTGCAACAAAACATGTAAAACTGCATACTAAATCAGAACCTTGAGCTAAACAAGATGATATTTAAAAGCAGTGCCTAGGGATATTATAAGCAAAGGACATAATTTGCCTACAAAAAAAAACTCTGCTAATGTAGACTTTTTACAGGCAATCTGTAGCGAAAGAGGTACGACCAGATTGGTTTAAATTACAGGAATAATTTAATAAAAAAACCCGGTCAGCAACGTATGGCACAAATTCTAAAAAAATCCAGATATATTCCATTTGTTCCAGAACTCTTCCTTACTTAATTCTCCCACGAATCCTCTGTGTCCTGTTGCCATCTGTCTGGCAGTTTGTGACAAAGTGAGGCCCACTGGTAGCGCCGTAGTCCTGGCGCAGGGCCATGGCTCCATGAATGAGGACAGAAACGCCCCGGGCGATCCGTTTGCGTGCTTCATCTCTCCAACCCTGAGGCCTCACAGCAAAAAGACGGCTGGGCAGGCCATTCACACCCAGCTCAGACAACGCCGGGCCCACAGCGAACCACATATGAGATGCTCCAGCCTGCCCAGCCGCCCACGCTGCATGAAACACCTGCTCAGCTTCCTCCTGGGAGCAGTACAGCAGACGGACCTGGGAGAATGTGAATAGAGAGAGAAAGTTAGAGCAGAAAGGTCAATACAGAGCAACACCAACTGAATACAGACACCAAGTGAAGTGGGCGAGAGATCATTTGTGGTAAATGGACAGAAGATCAGAAATAGGTCAGAGATTTCCCAAAAAACAGACAGAACATGACAGAAGTAGAGCATGGCTGGGTGAAGATATTTGCATACACGTCTCATAGCTTCAGAGGAGACGAATAATTATGATCATAAAAGAGGGTGGCATGTCCCTGGGGAGAAAGATGGTGAGAATCAAAATAGTCCCAGTGGGAAATAAGAGAAATATGTCATTACGTTAGTGTTATATTTTCAAAGCATAGCAATTTGATCCAAAAGAAAGTTTCACCAGCTATTACAAATTTAATTACAGAAAAAAACATACAGGTCAGACACACACACACAGTGCTTGGACGAAACACTGAATTATATATATTATATATATATATATATATATATATATATATATATATATATATATATATATATATATCTACGGCATTATATGGCATTCTGTAATGGGTTACAGGGGTTCTCACTGGCTGAATGACAAACAAAAAAAAAAAAAAAACAATACCCCTCCTACCCAATATCCTTACTGTAAGTGATGGGAATTGCAGCTCTTCTCCATGAGTCACAGCATTCAGCATAGCTCACCAATAACAGCCAACTCTTTCAGCTCCCTAATGCCTCATTGCCATTTTTAATCAAGCTGTAAAAATGCTATTCTTTGCCTAATTATAGATGGAATTGCTCCATGAAATCTTACTCTGTCTTCTAATTAATAAAACAACAATACTTTGTATTGCCTTTTATTAAAAACAGAAAGCAACTGTTTCTGACTATAAATGTAGCCCTAACAACATACAATATACATTCTGGCATTAGTGCTTTCATGCCTGCTGTGTCTTCATGTGTGTTCACTAAGAAAAGTAATTTCCATTTAACCCGATAACCAGAAACCCTCCTATGATACATTTTTCTGTAGAAAAAAAAACGACTGTAGATCTTCTACAAAAAAAAATACTGCAGCCACTCCTCCCTGTCATGCTGCCTCATACAAACAATTAAAAAAGATGTTAGAAAGATGTTACCATGGAAGCATTTTGATTGAATTACAGTGCAGGAGTAACATCATGTAAGCAAGCCTGTGCTTTACATAAAAGAGGAGATTTAAAATGCAGAAACATTCACAAATAACATGCTATAAAAATAATTACACATGGCCAAACCCAGTCTGATTGGCAAGTCAACAAAATGTGGATGCTTGCTAAATTGCTTAGCTAGCAAGATTTAGCTTGTTAGTCAAAGAGGCTTAAAAGCAACGTCTTGTAAAAGTTAATTCCCTACTCCCTACTTCAAAATTTATAGTTATTTAATATGGTATTTTGAGGTCAGGCTCACAACCTACTAAATAGTTCTCCTTATTATATTAGCTTAGATTTTGACGCTAAATAGAATTTTAATAGGACCATTAATTTCAGCTTATGCAAAATACTGACCATTACATCATAATACACTTTTAAACATAATTCGATGTTTGTATTAGCTATAGTCAATATAAATGTAAACACCTTATCAATAATAGCAATTTTAATCCTCTCAACAACATTATAGTTTTGATTACACACTTTTCTGATTTGTTAAAAACACTAAGACAGTGAAGGACAGTCAAAACTAAGATAAAAAAAATTTATTTATTTACTTAAATGTTTTCATATTTAAAGAAATAAAATGGTTAATGGTTAAAAAAGTAAAAAAAAAAAAAAAAAAAAAAAAAAAGACAAAGAATAAACACATTAATAAAACTTCCCAGTATTTTAAAGGCACCCATGGGCAAAGAATATAAAGACAAGGGAGAACACTTCAGGTTACTAAAGAGATTCCTGTATTTATCTTCCCCAGGGCATGAGTCAACCTAGTTGGTCATGTTCACCATGTTTATAAAATAGATCCCATAAAAATGGCTCGCTCTTTCGATAAACACAACACAATCTTTTCCTAACTTTATGCTAACATCTAAAAAATTATATGTTCATTCATTTTTGTCTTGTTTATACAATCTTGGAACTTTTACACTTTACACTTTATTCCACAGGTCTCCATTATTAGCATATTCTCTGTTATATCTAATATTACTACATTACATGCAGTAGTGTTCTTTTAACTTTACCCTTCTGGAAACAGTGTGTTCTTTTTCCCATGTCAAAAAATATGAATGATCATGTTCCATTTAAAAAGTGTTATTAATTATGCAGCAAAATATCCTGGAATGTAAAACCATATTTTAGCATTAACCTTTGAGAATGTGCAAGGAGCATTGTTCTTGGAAAATACCCAAACCATCGTCCGATTGGTTGGGAAAGGAAAGGAAAGGAAAGGAAAGGAAAGGAAAGGAAAGGAAAGGAAAGGAAAGGAAAGGAAAGGAAAGGAAAGGACATTTGAAAATGTACAAAAGGCATGTACAAACAAATTTAAAAACCTTGCAAACAAGAACAGAATGCATTTCATGTATGCACTCATTTTAAATGCCAGCAAGTCACATTCACAGGAGATCATAATGAGTTTGCGTGTTCAATGCTGCATGTGAACAAAGTAATTCGGCGTGTGACGGGAACAGACTTTAGTGTGGACGTGCACGTCAAGGACGTCTGTGCAGAGCAGAAGGAAATCTGATAATATATTAAGCTTTGGTGAGTTCAGTTTCTGGCAGGAAGTTACTGCCATAGAGGAAGATTAGGAGTGGAACGAGAGAGAGAGGAAGCGTTAGGAAAGGAGAAATAAACTAAGAATTTGAACTGTTAATCTTTTATTGGGTTTGGAGTTAGACGGACTACTTTGTTCTTTGGCATCTAAAACTGTCATGTCTATTATCATTTTTAATACTCTAGTTATGCCTTTCAGTGTCTGCACAACACAGGTGCATGCTGGTAATGTGTGTGTGTGTGTGTGTGTGTGTGTGTGTGTGTGTGTGTGTGTGTGTGTGTGTGTGTGCACTTGCGAGTTCAGGACACACATGGTTGTAATTGAGCAGGACCACTGGATGCTCCCGTCTGCCAAAGGAATCGGCAGGTCTGGCTGAGGCTAATGCACAAGGCACTGGGCTGCAAAGCCACTAGCGCAGAGCTATATTAACACTGACATTGGTGTACAAGGACCCACACAGTACAATAACAACCCTCTGAACATACCTCCCCTACTATACACACACACACATACACACCACAATAACAACCCATAGCAACAATTGAAAAAAGAGGGAATGAGAGAGAGAAAGTGCACTCAGAAAGGACAGAGAGAGGTCAGAGAGGAAAAGGGCAAAGCAAGGAAGCGTGGCTGATGGAAACAAATAGTAATGAAAGATGAAAAAAGAAAGGGAATTAGAGAGACTGGGATTTGGAGATTGGGAGAAGGGCAGTAGAGATGCCGGGTCAAAAGGAGACACAATTGGACATGTGGCTATGTGAAAGAGAAATGGACAGAGACAGGCAGTGGAGGAAAAAAATGACCGAGAGAGAAAGGAATGAAGGGACAGACAGACAGATAGACAGCCTGTCATAGAATGACAGAACAATGTTAGAAGTAAGTAATAGAAGGAAACATGGCTCTCGATCATCTTTACCTGTGCCTCGTTTTCCTTCAGCAATCTGCGCGTGCGAGATCCGCCTGGGTCATCGGTTAAATTCAGCATCACCACGCTTTTCTTCTCCCAGCCAATAAAGGAGCCATCTGTCAATCCCTCAATCATAGACAGAAAGTCCTGGTAGCCATGGTGACGTGTCGACACCACAGAAAAGGCCGTCCAATCATACTCCTCGAGCACCTCGAAGATCACTTCCAGTTGGAGCGCAGTGGAGGTGCTAAACTGCAGGAAGATGGAGCCGCTCTCCTGCGCAATGATGAAAGGGAAAAAACATAAGGACTTTTTTCCATTTCTCCTCTCTATTCGTTCTCTCCATAAGGCATTGAATTGCATTGGATTGAATTCCTTATACAGCGTTTCTTACATAACACTATTTACAATTAACTCCAGGGTGCTACAGCCTCTGGAAGAGTAATTAAGGGGGAAAAACTACATTTCCCATGACTACGCTCGCTCTTCATTTTCAGTTTGCATCATCATGGAAATTGAATTTCTCATCAAGTGTTTCTGAAATAGGAGTCCACTGCAGCAAGGAGAGGCAGCAACACGGGAAATGTAATTGTGAATGGGTTTCAAATGGTTGCTGGTGCAAATCAGCCACAAATTTAAATATCATTTGGGGAGACATGCAGGGACTGTGGTAGGAAAAGCACACAGTTTGAAAGCAACTGCTATCTCTCCAGAGTCAACGATTTTAAAATATATAATTTGTAAGAGAAAACAATTCTGTCTGTTAATTTTCAGTTTTGTTTTATTTTTCATTTTCCCACCGATATGCTGGGTATGACTTATTATACAATATATGGACAAATATTTGTGGAAACCTGACAAATAGGATTTGTATTAACTTTTTAAGCCTTCTATTCCACATTTAGTCCACATTTGCTGCTATAATAATCTCTACTTCTGGGAAGATGTTCCACTACACTTTGGAATGTGCTTGTTTAGATTTAAACAATCTAGTCAGTGTTCAGTTAGTTTCTCCCAAAGGTATCCAGTAGCTCTATACCACGCCATTCAAGATCTTTTATTTTAACCCATGTAAACCATATCATCAAGGAGCTGGCTTTGTGCACCCAGATGGAAATCTGATATATGGCCATATATGAACATTGTTGTTGTAGAAATAATGTTATTGTAGTTCTACTGGTTGCTTGCGACATATATAATAAAGTTTTTTTTTACATACTATCTAATATTTCCATACATATGTAGGATATATTGTGTAACACCATTCATGATACATTAAAGTAGAACATAATATATAAGATACTTGATGTTAAGTTATGGAATTAGTAACTATGTGAAAATAGTGTCACATAGATGTTAGTGTAAAATTTGCAAACACTGCATTTGAGTAATTGTCCCAAACTGGAGTAAAATTTTTTGGAATAATATCACTCCCAAAACTCACATATCTAAAAAAAAAAATAAATAAAAAAAAATAAAAAATAGAAAAACAAGAGACATCAACCCTCTTACAAAGTATTACACAAGTAAAGTTAAGTTTAAAAAAATAGATAATAGTTAGATGTTTTGCAATGAAAACTGCATGAAAATTCATCTTATACTGATTTATTTTATAGAAAGTGGGAAATAGTTAATTTCAGATCAGGAGAAAGTGCAAAATGTAGTTGTAGAGCCCGTGGCTTGGATGCCATGCTGCAATTTTAAATGCACAGACGTCTAAACTGAAATGCATCTGAACACATTCTGTGAGTGCTTGGTGACACTGAACAATTTTCCTCATTCCTCGAACTCGAGGAGAAAGCCCTTACGGAACTCAGAACTGGGCTGTGTTCCCTTCTCCTTCTCTTTGCAGGCTGAGATAGGAGGACAGAGGAACATTCGCATGTAAGGCTGCATGCTTCTTCTTTCATTTCTCGGGGTGGGGCGTACGGCTTCTAGCTGCCGCAGCCGCAAATGAATGCTTTCGAAATGAATCCTCATGGTCCCAAACCGTCTGATCTTGGACGCTGGCCAGCATGCTGACCACTGAGAGCCGGTCTCGCACTCCTTGCACCCATCGGTCTCCCGGCAGGCAGGAGTTGTCTCACTGCCGGTTGAGCAGGCGGCAGCCTTATCCCGTCATAAAGGTCCCTTTCAGCTTCTTTCTTCCTTGACCTAGGCCGTGGGCCAAGCTAGGCCTAGTTTTGCCGCGGCTCGCTTTCATACCTTGTGCAGATTACTGTCCGCCTGCGAGGCTGAGTCGCCCGTGCTGTGGGGTTTCGACTGTTCGGCTGGGAAGGGACAACAGACGCCTTTATCCTCGCCCTCCATATAAAAATCTAAAAGGTCAAAGTTAGCATCGCCCTCTATGTCCTCGTCGCCTGGTCATTCCTCCTCCTCCGCGAGGAGCTTATAAAAGAGGTGGAATCACCGGCGATCAAGTGCGCCCAGCTTGTGGTAGCTCGCGGCTGATGGTCAAGGGCTATAAATTTCATGGCAGCACCAGACAGACATGGGTGGTGAACCTCCGTGTAACAAAATTTTTTTACCGGCATTTACGGACAGTGAACGCATACTTGTGGGTCCGCGAACAACGTTGGGTTGTTGCTCCACATGACGATGTACATGGGCGAAATGCAACCTTTCTGATCTTTGACTCATTTCCCTTGGCAGGGGGAAAGACAGTTGATATGGCTGAGTACAAAGAAATCAAGACTCATCACAACATGTTAGTCTCTTGATTTTCGTAGGGTAGTTAGCCCTTTGAAGGTTCACCTTGATGCGTGAAGCCTTTAGTTAGCTTGATGCCACTAATTTCTTACCGTGTAATTTAATACCCAATAGGTCGAAAAGGAATAGCGCGCCTTGGCGCGGACGCTATATCTAATTTTGCAATGTCACTCAGCATGATCCAGTATGACTGGTTACGCGTTCGGTGGTGGAATCCAGTGATGGCCCATCTGATGAACAGTTTAGCAAAAACCAGCAGGAAACTGGATGTGCTAAGACCGACGAGGTGTCATAGGAACTTCCGTTTTTGGTCACGCCCAAAGCGTTTCCAATAGTGAAACACAGAGCAAAGTTAGAAAAAGAACCAAACATGAACATGTATGCAAAATATGTGCTTTGCGTGTATTGCTATATATTATATTTCCATATGGGCACAGTGGCATTGCAATGCTGGAACAAGGTTGGATCTCCTAGTTGTAATTATTTTTATTTTATTTAAAAAAACATCCTTTTTTATTGTGTAAGGAAAAAGTCAGGTATCCCAATACTTTTATATGTTTTGAACAAAGATGCACAAGACCACATGTTGCCCATGTTGCTCTATGCTGTTAGCTTAAAAAAAAAGTTAGTCTAGCACAAGGAAAAGAGACAGCAGCCATCAAATATCAGCTCGGAGCTTTTCAGCAATGGTAAAATGCCTGCACCAAGGCATTCTGCTCAATTTTCCATTACCTCTGCTTCCATAGTCTTTGATGAGCACAATGCCAAGCAGACAATCATACATTTAAACATTGCAGCAAGTACGGTTCAGGTAGTCAGTTAACCTATCAGAGGTTCTAGTCAATTTACAAAGACTTCATTCATTCAAGCCAGCAGGTATTTGCGAAGCTGGTTTTCATTTGAAAATCTAACTAACCTCAAGCGAATGCACCGCAGCATTTTATTCTGCCGTGGGCACATTCTTAACCATTAGAGTAATAACCCTCGTCATACCTGTGGCACTCTGCCCAGTCCTGCTCCCCCTCCCACAGATACAATAGGAAGGCCCGTCTGGGCCGAGACAAATTCCAGCATGGGGGCCAGCGGGCCTGAAGCCAGCGGGATAGGTCTCTCATCCTCATACACCAGCCCCTGCACAGGTCTAGATGCCAACAGGTCACACAGTTGAGAGAGCAGGCTCCTGGGACTGCTGTCATTCACCTGTGAACAATTTCAGATCAGTATTCTCAATTAAATTTACATCAATCTACACTTCTGCATGTACACTCATACATTTAAAAAAATAAACCAACATATTAAAATGTGGCTGTCAGCGTCTGACTTTTTACCATTTCACATTCAGTCTCTGTCTCAGAATGCAACCCAAGCTCTCTAGCCCACCTGAAGCCAGATGACGTTAACATAACCCCACTTGGTGACAACGCTCTCCCCGAAGCTGCTGTGCACTCGGCCAAAGCCTGGATACAGGACCCTGCCTCCGGCCGCTGCCACTCCCGCCTCGTCCTGAGCCACAGAGCCCGCATGGATCACCGCGATGTTAAAGTGCATCGGCGCCACCTGGTCTCGCTCACGTTCTCGGGGGCGGAGCAAGAGGTGAGGGGAGGTGGTGACCGGCCCCACCCATTCCACCAGGGCCAACAGGAGAGGGAAGGCAGGTACTGTGACCATGGCAACAGAAAAGAGAGCAGGAGAAGCGGAGCAACAGGAGGTGCAATCTAGTGAACACCTAAGAAAGAGAAAGTGAAAGAAATAAAGCAAAATGGAGGAGAAAATAAAACAATGATTAGAATAATATTTGCTCAGTGGTCCCCAACCCCTGGGCCGCGGACCGTCACCAGTCCGTGGATCAATTGGTACCGTGCCGCACAGAAAGAATACATAACTTACATAATTTCCGTTTTATTTTTTTATCTGATTTTAAACAATGTTTTATTTTGAAAAATCCACATCTGTCTATGACTCACTCTTGATGCATGTCAAGATGCTTGCCTCGGTCACATGTCTTACCTCCATCTGCTACTTTTTTAAAGGGGCTGCTCCAGCCGGTAATACATAACCTCTAAATTAAAACCCTCAAGCTAGCAAAATGAACAAAACACAACACAGTGGAATGACATTTATAATTATATTTAGAATTTTTTTTTGTATTTATCCGCCACATCTAACCGGTCCGTGAAAATATTGTCCGACATGAATCCGGTCCGTGGCGCAAAAAAGGTTGAGGACCACTGATCTAGCTGACAAGGGGTTCTTGAAGAGCACTGACTGGCTGGAAATAAAACAAAAAAGATAAGTAACATAAAAGTACACCAGAGAAAGAAAAAAAAATTAAATAAACTATTTAGGCCACTGAATGAAATAGAGCAATACTGAGGAGAAAATAGAAACTGAGAAATAGACCAAAACTGATAGACAGATATAGCTGTGCTAGAAGAAGACGTGTATGTGTATGTGTGTTGGGGGGCATAAATCTACAAGCAGGGTATGTATGATTACACCCAGGGTTATTAAGGCAAGTAAATAATATTAATTAAATCCTCTGTCACACAAACACAAGCATACACGTACATACACACACACCCGCACACACAAAATAAGACACTCTCACACACAGTGGCATACTAACACATCACACACACACACACTCTCTCTCTCTCTCTCTCTCTCTCTCTCTCTCTCTCTCTTACACACACAAGCACACACAACAATATATTATTCCTACACTTTCATCTGTATCCTACCCCTTTGTTGTTTATGTTTTCTCCATGCTTGAACTTATTGAGGTATTGAAGGAAAGATGGGGTGGCAACAAAAATAAAAACTATTAAAAAATGTTTGTCTGTAAGGGTTAAGTACAGTACTAATGACTAATAAAGAGGCAAACATGAAAAGAGAGAGCTACAGTATATGAATTAAATATCAAGAGAGGGGAAAGAACTGAAAGAAAGGCTGATTGCCAGGCTGTGTGAACGTGTGTGGCCTACACACACAAACTATGCTATTGGTTTGTTTGAGTGTATATGTGTAAGACATGGAAGTACTTTATAACCAGAATTGGATTGACGAGACACACTAAGCGGTTGAAAGAAATCCTCGTTAACATAACTGTAGACACACCACTTCTCTTCAGAATAACACATTAAAACAAAAATTATGGATGAACTATAATGTGATGAAATTTCAGCCTCTGTACATTTACAAACCAAGAAATAAAAGCTGAAAATTCTGATTTAAAAAACCTACAATGATTGTCAGATCTAAAACTATTTCAAATCATTGTCAAGTCAAGAAGATTTTATTGTAATTTCAACCATATATACAGTAGCTGACGCAGTACACAGTGAAATGAAACAACGTTCCTGCAAAGACAACACAAGACAGTGCAAGACAAACAGGACAGTGCGTGATAATTGTGATAATGAAAAATAAAATGCGAGTAAATGTCCAAAACAAGAATCTAGGGGAATATATTTTCAGAAGAGTGGAGGTTATTAGACCAGCAAATGAGGACTTAATGTGGAATCAGCTGTTCAAAAAGCACATACAAATCTTATGGCCAGGCATCCACAATCTTTTGTTTATATAGTGTGTGTTGCATTTACTCTGAACAATATTAGCAAATATGCACATTTCTTGAACTCCAACATTTAATGTTAATGTTCACCGCAAACACCAGAATAGAAAAAAATATGTGATCTGTCTTGAAAAAAAAAAAAAAGCTTTTTATACTTAAGAGTTCAGAGTCTTAACTGAAAAGCAATAAAAACAGAGCAGTTTTAGAGGCAGAAATGCTTGTTTATGAGAGAGGTCAAAGAGAAATGGTCAAACTGGTTGGAGCTGACAGGGGATCTACAGTAACTCTATATCCCAGTATTACAAACCTTGCGGTGGGTGGCCTTCAACAGCAAATAACCACAATATGTTCCACTCTTGTCATCCAAGAACAGGGAGCTAATCATGAGCACATGCTCAGTGAAAATGTACAGGTGAAGACTAAAAAATATCCCCTTCTTGTTTTCCAGTCTACAGCTGTGCACTACCAGTGAGCCTATGTTTAATATTGGCCTCAGAATCCTGTTCTTGGCTGACAAGTATGGAACCGAATGTGGTTTTCTGCTGTTGAAGGCCATCTGCATCAAAGTTTGATATTTTGTGCTTTCCGCTCACTATGCATCTCTGCTTGCTGTGGATTTAAAGAGTGGTAATTTGAATTACTGTCACCGTCCTCTCAGCTCATAGTTGTCTGGCCATTCTCCTCTGATTTGTCTCATCAACAAGGCATTTGTGTCTTGAAAAACTGCTGCTCAATGACTGTATGTTTTGCCAGATCACTAGAAACTGTTGTTCACTGGACAGAATCTAAACGATTTTAACCAGCCTATCTGGTAGCTGTACCTGCAGGTTTTATAAATTACACTGCTGCCACATGATTAGCTGCCACGTGATAATTGCATGAATAATTAGCTGAGTACTGACAGCGAGGGGTATTAAATGTTGATAAATAAATGTACAAATCCTAAAAAGTTGAACCGAAGAAAATATAAACCACAAATCATTTTGCAAAGCAGATATAATAAGAGGCCTAGCAGGTAATTTGGAAGCCCAATGGCAAATATGCAAGTATTTAGCCAACACCTGATGATTCAAAAATAAAACATTATGAATACGAACATTTTTTTATACTCAAGACACTGACTATATATTGCTTCAAACAGCCCTCCAAAAAGATGTTTACAGAGATCCATAACCAAGCTTAAAATGGAAAAAGATGAAGGTTTTAATGTCTAAACAAGAAATCATTGGTCAGGAAATTTGCATAAATAAAACAAATGCACCTGAGACTCCTGTTCTATCCTTTGCTTGTATTACTTTTGCTGCCATGAACTGTTTGGGGGAAAAGCTCTTATCTGAGAAGTTCATTCTTATAGTCTTAGTAGATAATTTCCAGACCAATGATTTGTTAAGACAAATAAAAAGCAACAACATTTACGTACACTATATAGGCGTAGGTTTGTGGACAACTGACCCTAAGATTTCAATGTGTTTTCTAAACATTCCATTTTGTCACCTTTCATTTGTTGTTTGTGTTACGATTTATCCCAAAGGTGTTCAATATAGTTGAGGTCAAAGCTCTATAGCAGGCCACTCAATTTCTTTCAATCCAAACCATGTAAACCATATCCTCATGGAGCTGGCTTTGTGCAGAGAGGCATTGTCACGCTAGAACAGGTTTGGCTCTCCTAGTTCAATTGAAATTTTAATGCTGCCACATCCAAAGACATCTTATACAATTGTGTGCCTCCAGCTACCTGGTAACACTTTGGGGAAGCACCACATATGGCTGGAAAATCCAGGTGTCCCAATACTTGTCCATATCATGTATGTTTATTTCACATAGCCAAACATCACTAGTATTGAATATATATATATATATATATATATATATATATATATATATATATATATATATATATATATATATATATATATATGCGGAATAAAAATAGTGTAATACCTTGCAAGTTTGGCCATTGTGAGTTCCACTACTGGTGAATGACCAACATAATATCAATTCTAATCATGTAACATGGCTTGTGACACTTTCCAATGTCATTCCACATCATTGTCATTCAGAACCCATTCGTGGCATTTATGATACAATTATCTAACGCTTTCCAAGCTGCATCCTATTATAGCCAGATCCCTAACGATGATTAAGGTTTTACCTGGCCATTTGGCTTGCAAATGGCTAAACTCTGAAACGCTAAAATCGAAAGCACCACGTACGCATGATACTCCCAGCAATAAAGGTAATAAGATTTACATCATTATTCGTACATCGATAATCAATAATTCATGCTTTCATATTGCTGTATGAGGCTTAAAGCCACCCGTCCACAGTCAGAACAGTAATATCACACCCCAGTTTCTGATTCACTTTCCATGGCTAGTTTGGAGCTAATTGGCTCTTACTTTGATCATATTCAGTATTCATGGAGATGTGCATAGCCTGCATGGATCATACTGATTTTTGAAGTGGGGTGTGTGACCATGTGTGTGTGTGTGTGTGTGTGTGTGTGCGTGCGTGTGTGTGTGTGTGTGTGCGTGTGGGGCGAAGGGGGGTTACAGTCCTGTGCAGAAGTATGGCACATACACAAGCACACACACACACAAATAGAATTGCACAAACACATTATGCATGCATGAGCTTACAGAGACGCACAGGCACTCATGCAAACACTCGCACGCACACTCGCGCGCGCACACACACACACACACGCACGCACGCACACACACACACACACACACACACAAACACACACACATAATCTTATGCATACTGTACAGGCTCAAGCTGATGTGCATTATGCAAATGTAAAACACCTGAAAGCACATGCGCGCACACACACACACACACACACACACTCGGGCCGTCTGGATCTTGATTCGCCTGCTGCTCGTTACGGCTGGCAGCATGACCGGATCTCAAGCAGCGCACAACTGCCAGGGTGCCGCGGTACTGTGGTCTCTCTCCACAGTGCGGGTGTAAACACCTGTCATAAAGCATCGCGCCCACACCCTGATGACCGCCGCTATCTCAACTCCTTCATCTGACAAACGACCATGCCATCAATTATGTACTCAGACAGCAATAACAAAAGCCTGAATTTTTCGACTCCACTGTACATGAACGTTAATGCACTATTTATACACTGTTACACGGTTAAAAAAAGGGGGGGTGAGGGGGTACACAAGCATAATGCACAGAACTTCAATTACAGCGTAGTGTACGAAGCAGCAGGGCAAATGCTGTGTTATATATATAATCTACCAGGCAAACCCAAAAGCAATTTTGTTGCCCTTTCTTATTTTTTAAACTTCATTCCACAATAGAAAATCAGCTAACCACTGATGTCTGTCATCATCGTTTTCGAGATACCACTTGTGATTTGCAGTTTCAGCAAAGCGAGCGAGCGAGAATCCACTATGTAAGACACTTCAAAATCATTCATTCATTCATTATTCAAGAACAAGCTCTGTCCAGCTTAGTGCAAAACGTACTTCAGAGTGCATTTGCAGGAAGCCACAATGCGATCATGCTATATACGCTAGGTACGTCAGATATTAAAGCAAATAAGTTTCAGCGATCCAGCCAGCAGACTATATCCACGGCTCTCAGTTGTAATCTTATCACCTTCGGTGAATTACATAATTGCAGTGGTGTAACAGCGCTCAATATACTATCTTCCTCCTGCGTCTGTAGTGCTTTTACCCAGATGCTCGCTCCACTCACTAAAACAGTGAAATGATAACTAATAACCACCTCTCAAGTTAGTCCTGCTCTTCTCCTCACCGAGCTCTGGATGATTTTTCCAAATCACTCAGCAACCATTGATTAAAGTAATGAAATTCATACATTTTGACATTGGTACATTTCAGGGAAATTACGGCGCTGTAACTTCTTCTGAGGGATTTCGAATTTACTGCATCAAACACTCTGAAAATTAACACGTGACAAAATGTACTTGTTGTATGATACCAGTGGTGGGCTGTCAGGGCCAGCAAGGCCATCTCTGCTCGCCTAAACACTATCAGAAGCACTGACCCACATTTACAACCTAAATTCTAATATTTGTTTCATGAAATTGTAATAATTTATTCCCAACAGTTTTTTCTCTTTATTTTGTAGTGTTTACCCTGGCTGCACTGCTTCCAGTACGTGGATGTGAATGTTCGATTTTAAGTCCAATCAGATTCAGCCTCTATTTGCTGCCATGTCAATCTAACCTGCCCAGGGCTTTCACACACAGTAGTGCTGGCCGATGTTCCTTAAACAATATTAGCAATGGGTCTGTTTTTTTAACCAATCAGATTTAAGCTAGCTGGCCCAGAATAGCGTCAGCATTTTTCCGTCCTCTGATTGGTTGGTCAGAAGAAAACTGTTACAGCCAAGTTCGACTAGCAAAACACGTCTGTAGCTCTGCACACATTAATACATCTGAGTTAAACTCTTTTTATTTGCCCACAGTGGCTGACAGAGGAAGAGAAATTTATTTGGTCTCTGACATACTTAAAATTCCATTTTCAAAGCAGACTTTTCCAGAAAAGCTAGACATCGTGAGGAAAGGTCAGCCAACCCTGAAGCTAGCTAGCTTGCCTTAGCCCGGGAAAGGGTTTGTTCGCCACTTGCATACGTGTGCCTATGAGGGTTACAACTGGCTTACAGCCTCTGAGGAGCTTTGCATCTCTGGTCAAATGGTTGTATTTTATTTTAATTTTTTATGTTTTTGTCATGTTATTATTCTGAACTGCTCCAGATGATGAAGATGCAGAGTTGCGGTGGTAGTTTAGAGGTTTTGAGTTGTCTTAACTGGGTTTCTTGCTTTAGTAAAATTGTATTCGGACTCCATAAGTGATATGCGTTTTTGTATAGTATTGATGGTTTCTATAATTGCGACGTGATAGTGGGGGGTATTAAGAGGAGGATTAAGTTTGGGTAAGTCACCACTGAAGACCCAGTTACCAAATGCACGGCCCGCCACTGTATGATACTTTCTTTTATTTCTGAGATCACTCAGTAAAATACAACTTTTTTCAATTGTGTACACTCACAATGGTCAAATATAAGAATCATAGCTGCTCTGTTTTACGGCTGCTAAAAAGATTTTATCAAATCTTTTTTCCTCAGTTTAGATTCACTAGCGCAGTTGAGGACTCTTCATGCTCAACCCATTTAGAAGTAGTTTTTTCCTTTTCTGTCTCTCTATCTCCGGCTCTGAAAGCTACTTGAGTGGTGAAACAGCACATCCCTGTAAAGCCCAGTATCTGAGCATGCTGTGCCTCTCTTTGTCTCACAGAGTCCATTTAATCCAACAGGCTGCTTTGACCCACTCAAAAATAACATTGTATAAAAATAAACCTTATTCGGTAAAGACACAAAACTTTCATTAAAAAATATCATAAAAAATAAGTTTCTTTCAATTCCCTTGCATCTAAAAATACATTTGCAACCTCCATAAAAAGCCAACTCTCCCAATTCTCCAACCCTCCATTCACTCTGTTACATTTAACCAAACAATTTTCTTTTCTATTCTCTTCATTTCTAAACATGTTTTGTTCCTTTCAAATGGTATAGGGGCCTTTCATTTGACCTCCAGTTACAGCACAACTCCTAAATTTCAACTGTAGCAATTTCACTAATAGGAGCTGCATATCCACCTCTGCTCAGCCCCATTCACAAACATCCATTGCTGTGTCCCATTTTCTTTCCTGCTCAATTCTTACAAAGCTGGCTGCTTTTCAGAAGCATGCCGATGATGAATGGTTTCCCGAATACCTCTATTAGCAGGTAGTTGGCTTAAAACAAGCTTCGGTGGGGTGGATCAGCACTGTGCAGCTATTTGGCATTAGGTGCTACAGTAGGTGCTAGACTGTCTGCTGAGCTCGTGGGCAAACATCAACACAGCTGGTCTTCCTTTTAAGTTCACAGGTCTGTGCTGCATGTGGTAAAAGTAGGTGGTTTGTAGTTTGAGCACATTTAAACCATTAAAGGCTCAATCTGCTTCCTTACTGACAAACATACACTACATGGACATAAGTATTGGGGTACCTGAGTTTTCCAGCCATATGTGGTTCTTTCACAAACTATTACCACAAAGTTAGAGGCACACAGTTGTATAGGATGTTTTCAGATGTGGTAGCATTACATATTCCCTTCACTTGAATTAGGAATTCAAAGCCAGCTCCATGAACATATGATTTTAATGAATTGGAGTGGAAGATCTTGAGTGGCTTGTTATCAATTTCTGACTTCAACCCTACTGAACACTTTTGGGATGAATTTGATTTGCTGACAACACCCCAGGCCTCCACACTCTACAGGACTTTAGCCACAATTGTTGGTAGCTGTTATAAGGTGATAAGAAATAAATCATATGTCTTACTTGACATTTAGTACTTATTTGCTCTTGTAATAAACTCTATTTTTCTGGGAAGATGTTTCCACTAGATTTTAAAATGTTCTTGTGGACATTTGTGCTCATTCACCTACAAGAGCATTAGTAAAGTTAGATATTGATGTATGTTGAGGAGGCCTGGGGTGCAGTCAGCATTCCGATTTATCCCAAAGGTGTTTAGTAGGGTTAACTTCAGAACTCTATAGCAGGCCACTGCTTTTGTATGCAGGGTCATTATTATGCTGGAACAGGATTGGGTCTTCTATTTAAAGTGAAGGGAAAATTTAATGGTACCATATCCAAAGACATCCTATACAATCGACTCCAGTATGACTCCAACTTTGTGGCAACAGTTTGATATGGCCAGAAAAGTCACGTGTGCAAAAAATTGTATATAGTGTAGCTTGTGTAGGTAAGAATTATTATATTCTTGTATTATTATTATATATATTACTGTATAACTGTTTTAGCAAAGAAAAATAAACATAGTGACCTACTGTCCTATACATTTACAGGGCTCAAGGGGCTAAATGGCACAAAGAATGATAATGATTTTGGCTACAGAACATGAAAACCTCCTAAATGCTAAATATACTCATTCTGTTTTAATGAATCTAAAAGAAAATTGTTTTTTTTTTCAAGCAAAAAAGAGGCTCCAAAATGATTTGGAAATTAAATATTTTACATCTGAGTGCTAGATTTGCTTCTTTTCTCTTGATCCAATTTAAAATGACTTTTTAAAATGATTATTTACAGTATATATGAATTTAATCTGGTTTGAATGTGGATTCTATCCGGGGTGATACTGAACAGAAATGTAAACAACATGCTCCAGGCCATCTGTAGATAAAAACATATTAAAAATAAATTTAACTGAATGGCATTTTAAGGTTGAGGAAAGCAAAGCAAATGTGAAAATCTTGAATTTCACAGTATCCTTATTCTGCAGCTGTAATTAAATCTTATCTTTGAGTTGTGATAAAAGAGTGGCTTTGCATTATAAGATTAGATTAGTTTTGTTATTTCTGCAAAAATTGTATATATAAAAAAAAAGCAATTCTGTCTTTTGGTAACAGTTCCTTGTTGCTTATTTACAGAATATACAGATTCTACAACTTCCAGCATCAGCAAATCTAACTGTCTAAGAGATGGCTGGAAATGTATTCACGACTATTGTCTTGACATGCACAATATAGATTGGGACACCTAACTTTTCCAGTTATTATGTAACTGTTATAATGAAGTTGTAGGGATACAATTGTATGGGATGTCTTTTGATGCAGTACCATTACATCTTCCCTTCACCTGAACTATGAAGACCCAAATGTGTTCCAGCATGACAAATCCAGCTCCATAAAGATATGTTTTTAATGGGTTGGAATGGAAGATCTTGATTGGCCTGCTACAGAGCTCTGACCTCAACCCTATTGAACACCCTTAGGATGAATTTGAACACTGACTGCACCCCAGGCCTCCTCACTATACATCAGTGCTTGACTTTACTAACATCCTTGTGGCTGAATGGACACGATTCTCCACATGTGCACTCCAAAATCTAGTGGAATACCTTCCCAGAAGAGTGGAAGTTATTATAACATCAAATGGGGACTAAATGTGGAATGGGGTGTTCAAAAAGCACAAACGAATCTTATGGTCAGGCGTCCACAAACTTTTGTCCACATTGTGTATTATACCTTTATACCTTGTTAACTATAATCCTCTATAAATGAATGTCAGAAAATGGCACCATCTAACCAATCAGATTCAAGATTCGGCATTGTTGTGGTGTGACGTATTAGAAAATGTAAATGATTATTCCATAGCATGGATGCGTTCTCCAATCCGCTCATTTTAAACACTAATATTTGTATAGTGACAGCTCATCCAACATAATAAATAATTAACACTAATACATACCAAGGTCCCGGTACATTGCATTCATTCGTTGTTTGTTTTGTAAATGAAAAATAACTAGGTTAAATGTAGGTTTAAAACTATTTTTGCTTAAAATTTTAAATATTTAGAATATGCTTCATTTATAGTTTCTTGGCATTTTCTTGACTTTGAGTTGTATGGATTTGTGGGACTCTTGAACACAAAGAATGTAAAATAACTGGTCAGCCATCAGCACATAATCCATCAGTGATTCCATCCAACATTTTGGCTTCACTACTATTAGTTAATATGGATCACTATGTGCTTTTTAAAAGCAACAAGAGACTGACAGTAAATGGAAGTCTGACACATGTCCTCTTCTTACAATGGTAATCTGTGCACAAAGTCTTCCAACACTAATTGCAGAGCAACCCTTCAAAACCACATCTCATCCTGCCCAGCCATGCACCATGTTCTACCAGATAGTCTGCGATCTCTGATTTCTGAATATGTTTCCTTAGTTTGTATCATAATATTTATGATTTTTGCAAACGGTTCCAGATTGGACATTTCAACCTAAGAAAAGACTGGCAATAAAAATCCAATTATATTTACAGTTTAGGATGGTAGATTGGACAAACTGTGCATTTTACATCATATTTAGTATTGTAAGATTTTGATCACTACACTATTGTGGTTAAATGAGTAGAGGAAATTATAAATGTAATTTTCTAATTTTATTTTATTTTTTGTGTGCACTCAAACAATGAAAAGCTGCCTACTTTTAACATTACATATTATAAATATCACAATTTGCATTTTGTTTTTCAGTGCGAGATTTGTTTTTTCAAATCAAAAACAGTACATACACACAGTGTATACATAGTTTTGTGCCCTAGTTGCAGCAGCTACAATGCTTTGTAAAACTTCCCAGCCCCAGAAAAGTGTAAAAAAAAATATCTGAAATGTTGATCATATACCAGTCTAGTCAGTGGAAAATATTTTGTTGTATTAAATCAAGCTTTTCTATTCCATTTGGCCATTTTGAATTCATTCCTTTTTTCTAAACTCAAGACATTTAAAAAAAAATCTATATTTCAGTAAATACCTTTCGAGTATTTATCCAATTTTGGACAATTTTGCACAACATACAGCAACTTTTAGAAGAATGTCAGGAGAAGCTGTGGATCGGATCAACACACATAAACAGATTGATCAAATCAGAGTGATTGTACAGACCGTAGGTATTCTTTTGTATTTTTTAATCCCCCTCCACACACATACACACATACACACTTCACAAAAAAGCAGGCCAGGTGGGAAACCCCTCACATAAACCCAGACCCACTTGCTCTCTTTGATCAGTTTCGGCCACTGATACCATGCGTCTATTTAAAATTCCGACATGCACCCACACACACAACACACACACACACACACACACACACACACACACACACACACACACACACACATATGCATTCACACAACATCTGCTATATCCTTACACACACCGGGTGCCAAGAAAGAGACCGGATTCACACTGTGCACATCAACACACATACACACAAAGACAGATGTCAGCTTTCGGTGTACCTTCCATGTCATGCACACACAAATACCAATACACCTGCATGGATGGAGGCTCCCATGTAATTTAGCATATGCATGTTTAAAACCAGATGTATTTGTTCACACACAAACAAACGCACATACATATTTATACATGTTAAAAGATTTTACAAACACTGTACCCTGCAGACACATTTACACATATGTTAAGTGACATACTGCAAATACATTAACCCCAATCCAGCATGATACCAAAACACACTAGGAAAGTCTCACACACATACACACACTTACACTCGCTTTGTGACATATATCTTAGTTCGTGTTAGGGCGGTGCTCCGAAGAAATACAACACTTTGTTGGACATGGTCATTATTAAAGGTCAATGACCACACGGCGGTGTCATTATCATAACAAGGAAACCGTCAAAGGAACCTTTGATCCGACACGTGCGTTTCTGACAAGCGCGATTAACATTCTGACACACAGGAGACTGAATACCCTGCACTGCAACCTCACTGCGTTATTCATTCGCACCGAGCAATCTGGCTTACAGGCTTTTTTCTTTTTTTCACGTGTACTCTTGGATCTGCATATTAACAAAAGGAAGTGACATTGTTAAAGGCATGCCATAACGGCCAGATCAAAGAGAATGGTGTAAGTCCTGCATGTGCACAGGAAGGAGAGTAGCTATTAATATCAATGAGCAAATAAAAAAGAACAGAATGTAGGAGATCTATGAAACATTGTACAGGTTCAGCTTTCCAGGAAACCGTGGTCAGGTGCATTTATGCAAATCCTCAACACCAATTAAGATATACAGTATATATAGAGTAAATAAATGAATGAAGGATGGAAGGAATGGAGACATTTCTCAAAGTATGCTGAAAAAAGTAGAACAGTTAAGCAGAACATATCGTTCGAAAATAGATATAAAATGTAAAGCGCACACACATTTATATACACATCTGTATTACCCACATGGGGTCTAACAAATATAAACTATTTAATAACAATTTTCCATGGATTTAATTCAATTTAATAAATTTAATTTGTGCCTTAATCTAATACTCAATTTAATCAATATAATAAAATAATGTATTACGTGAATTTGATTTATTCTATTTTATTTTTATATATAAACATTTTTATTTAACCCAAACATGCATTATTTTAAACTGATTTAAAATGTAAACTTTTGATGTTTACAAGTGTTATTAATAATAATAATAATAATAATAATAATAATAATAATAATAAACAGTGTTAATGGAAAACAACAAGCAATTTTACATTTCCTTTAAAACCCAAGGTACATTCTGAACTGTAAACCGTGAACTGTGTGTATATATTAATTATTATTATTTTATTCTAAATTTACAGTCAATACTTTTTGTCACAAATTCATCAAAACCACTAGGATAACCGTAAAAAACTGAGATAACAGTAAAAGGACAAAAATCTCCTCAATGTGCAGAAATAATCGGTCTGTAACAGCCAAGACTATGAATAAAAGCTTAAACAATGATGATTCTATTTTTATTCTTTACAAACAATCAAATTAAACCACACACTTTTTAGGATGTATGTAGTTAGAAATGTATATTTTGGAACTCGATAGCAATACGACAAATACATTTTTATATATATTTTTTTTTTGCAAATCATTGCCTGTAGACTCAACCCCATACTCCAGCTTCTCTCTGAGTAGTGTTTCTATCAGGTGCTTTTAGGAAAACTAGACAATCTTGTGACCTGACCATTGCATATACACACACCTATAAATTATACATATATTTATCAAATAAAGGTTATTTTTTATTCACTTAGTCTAGGAGATTTTTTTTATGTTCTAATGTCAGGTTAAGGTGATCCTGTGCTACTGCTGATTCAGTGAAGTGGAAGCTAATGTTGTCTATTCTTCTGTTGAAGCCTGTCTGCCTCATATTTTGACTTTGACTTTTGAAATGCTTTTCTGTTCTTCGTGGTTATAAAGGGTGATTATTTAAACTGACTGTTGACTTCCTGTCTACAGCTTAAAACAGGCTGGCTATTTTCCTCTTTCTCATCAACAAGGCGTGTTCACCCGTAAAGCTGCCACTCTGTGGATTTTTTCCCCTAACACCATACTGTATAATCTGTAGAGGCTGTTGAGTGTGAAAATCCCATCACATCAGTTTCTGAAATATGTAAGCCAGTCCATTGTTTTCCTTTTCCATTTGTTGTGGACATCCAGCTGCAGCTCTTGAACTGTTGCTGCACGATTTTATGCAATTCATTGTTATCACATGGTTTGCTGGCCGAATGGATAGTTGCATGAATAAGCAGGCGTATATATATGTATATATATATATATATATATATATATATATATATATATATATATATATATATATATATATACTGTATATGGTGCTTCTATTTATATAGAAAATTACTATCTCACCACTGTCAATCACTCTATATTAAAACTAGATTAATACTGTATTAATACAACAGAGCCTCAAATTTGCTTGACATGGATTCCAAAAGGTTTCCAGCCTCTGGACAATGTCTACATCAGGCAGTTCCTTCACATTTCTTAAGTGTAAATTCGGTAAATCTCCCATTCTACCACATCCCAAAAAAGCGTTACTGGATTCATACTGGGCGGCTTGGAAGGCTCCTGAAAAACACTGAACTCATTGTTGAAGAACCAGTCTGAATGATAAATTAGTGTTTTAGAAGATGGTAAATTGTGGTCATGCAAGGATCAGTCAAGTGATAATTGATTGCTATTACTGGTCCAAAGTGTGGCAAAAAACATTCCCCACACCATTACTTCATCCTTTCCAGCCAGGACTGGTTGAGTCCATTGATTTATTTTTTTGGTGCCAAATTTTGCATCTAACATTGGTGGGCCTCAGCAGAAATCCAGATTCATCAGACCATGCTACGGTTTTCTAATCTTCAAGTGCCCAGTGTTGCTGATTGTGTGCCCCTTTGCAACTTCAGCATTCTGCTCTTATCTGACAGAAAACGAGCAGGATATGGTCTTCTGCTGTTGTAGCTAACCTGGCTCAATGTTCGACATGTGCATTTCTGCTCACCACAATTGTACAGGGTGGTTATTTGAATTACTATAGTTTTCCTGTCAGCTGGAACCAGTCTGTCTATTCTCCACTGACCTCTCTCATCAGCAAGGCATTTCAGGATCCAGAACCTGCAGGATGTTTTTCGTGTTTCTCGACTGTTCTGAGTGAAAATCCAGATGGGCAATTATACTTAAACCAGTCATACCATGGTCAAAATCAGAGATGAATTCTTTATTTATTCTGATGGTTGATGTGAATTTTACCCAAAATTTTATGATATAATATCTACTATTATTTTTAAGATTTATTATATTATTATTTTATGCTATCCTGTCACATGACTGGCTGATCTGCAGGAATGTGTATGTGAGTGAAGATCAGGGTAGCATTACACGTTGCCCTGTGTTACAGCATGAGCATCAGTTGTGGGTGTTGACTTTGCATGTCTTAAAGGAAACAGGTACTAAAGGGTACTGTCTGCGAATTCTGAGTCTGACAATCCTTTACTTTAGATACATCATTTGCTATAATATTTGGTCACAACTACATGAATACATTTATTCCTATTTGTGTTAGCAATCTTTTCTAATAAATGTGGGTTATACCTGTCGAAAAAGCTTATTCAGATCTATATCTGTATCTGTTTAGAACATATTTGTGTTCATTCAAAAATGATTTATTCATATTTGCTCACATCTTGCTCACTATATTGCTTGCAGGCTAAATAGTATTTTATAAAATACTTTGTTTAAATGAAAATGTTTCATTTTAACACTGAAACATTTAACACTAAACTTGTTCGTGTTGATCTTTTTTATTTTTTTCATTATACCTGTCATTAGATAAACCATAATTTAAATCAAATCCATAAAGATGAGCATTATCAAATAGGTGCCTTTAAGGCACCAGTGCAATGTTTCTCATCAGGTGTCTGCATAAAAACAAAAAGAATCTGAGCTCATGACATCTAATCTAATTAGTCGGAGGTTGTACTCTTACATTGTAAATCACACTGTGGTTACTGGTGTGTGTAAAGAGCCTGCAGCTGTAGCTTCGGTGGAAAGTAAAGAAAATGTTTTTTTGTTGTTTTGTTTTTCTTTTTAATTAAATACCCTCTGATTCAATCACACAATATGTTTTTTTAAGAAGCAATGGGACTCTAAGAGGGTTTTCCCTGGTAACTGTACATGACCGTAGTTGTAAGTGGACGGAAATATCCGTGGTTACCGTAACCGTGGAGACGAGAGACGGCTTCCTGTAGAAATGCATGGCTGAGGAGAGAGCAGGATGCCGTCAAGTGTCGCTCCAGCTCTCCCAAAGCAAACATTTGCGGCTCATTTTTAAATTAACACTTTACGTTTCCATTTTCAGAATCTATTCATCATCGAGAGACACCTACGTTTCCCGCTCTCTTTCTCTCGAAGAATACGATGCACTGCCAAAAGCAGGGTCAGTTTAGTAAATGTGATTAATGTTTATACATATACTATATATGTGTGTGTGTGTGTGTGTGTGTGTGTGTGTGTGTGTGTGTGTGTGTGTGTGTGTGTGTGTGTGTGTGTAAAAAACATGTGTTTGTGAACATTTGTTGTCCCATGTTGTCCCTGCATCTGACCCGAGCTGTGTGTTCATTAGCGGCGTTTTTATCATTGGGCCCATCAAAACCACGCGGGACCCGGCAGAGAAGGAGGCACTGTAATCTCTGATCTCGTTAAAGACTAATTGATGTACAGTGTTAACGAGCTTTACCTTAATTAGTCACATTTAAGTGAACAGGGGATACTGAAGGAGGGGAGCAAGCCGATGCAGTTTGGGGTGGGCTGAAAATATTAGCTGTGTTATTTGATCAAAGTGTGCATGGACCTGAGCAGACAGACAAACAGACTGATAGATAGATAAAAACAGGTGGGCTGATCAATGAATAGATGTTAGGAAATGAAAGAAACAGGCAGGCGAACAGCGGAAGAGGGAATAAAGGAGATAGATGCAAGGGAGGACGACTTCAGTATAAGCAATACTGAAAAAAATAAAGGTAGACAGCAGAGGTAAAAAAAATATATATATATATATATATATATATATATATATATATATATATATATATATATATATATATTTTTTTTTTTTATTAAAAGAGAGGAGGGAAGCAGGAAGGCACAGACAAACGGAAACAGTGACTCCAGTTTCTCTCATTTCACAATCTGAGCCCTCCAACATGTTTGGCCTCAGACACTCAATTCCAGCTGTCTTCTCTTCCCCCCCTGCTTCCTATTTTCCCTCATCTTCCTCTCGCTTACTCCTTACTCCCTCTATCTATTCTTTCTGTTTCTCCACTGTTGATTTCTTTCACACTGTTCTCCCTTCTGCCATTTGCTCCATCCCACTCTTCTCCCCTTCCCCCAGCCATAACACTCCATCCCTCATAACACTGCTGCCACATCTCCCTCATTATATGTGTATTCATTTTTTACATCTAACCCTTTCCACAAAACCACCACACACACATTCTCCTTTTTGCTCGGACTCCTCTCTCTTGCCCCCTCTCTTGAAACCTAGGAAAACAGATGAGAGGCTGATGGCGAGGAGCTGTACTGACACGGATGGCAACACATGAACGCCAATATCTGTGATGCGGCATCGCCTGTGTGTGCGTCTTGCTTATTTCTATCTGAAATATTTATTTGTATTCATAAATACTCCATTTTTTTCTTCCGGTGCTGAAACAAATTTGGATGGACTGTTCTATGATTCAACTCTGCAGTCACACTGGCATTTGAAGCAGGCCACTGCAAAGGTATCCATGGTGCAAGTAGTTGTGTACAGTACAGACTTGTTGTCAAGTCTGCAGTCAGAGAGTGAGTGAGTGAGTGAAAGAGAAAGAGAAAGCATAATTTTCTTTTGATTAAAAACTCTTTTAAATGAAAGAAAGAAAGAAAGAAAGAAAGAAAGAAAGAAAGAAAGAAAGAAAGAAAGAAAGAAAGAAAGAAAGAAAGAAAGAAAGGGGTGAAAAAAAATCAATATTTTCTTCTAGGAAGACCCAAGCTGGGAAACGGAGGAATGCAAAGTTATGGGGGATGATGGGATGATGAAGGCTTGCACTCCAATGATTTTAGTTAATCCACTTGCTGCGATCCACTCACATCACGTGACAAGGAGCACCCGCGTAGGCCTATTCAACTAATCAGCATCGACGTGCAGCCTAATGAACCCGGCTCAGTGTTCTGCTCTTTCCACATCCAAATCATGCAGCCGTGCACAGAACAAATCACATTTGTATGCACTCGAGCAGCGTGCATTTCGATCACTTTATGGCCAACCGTAAGTTGAGGAAAATTCAACTCGATGTTATTATAAAGAGAGGCCGCTGTGTGCAGTGCACGGGGAGAGCTTTATCGACAGCTGCGCTCCGTGGAATTGATAAAGCCGCAGTTTACGCGACTGGAGAGAAGCGGGCTGACAGCGCACTACGGCCAAGCACTGATGCTGCTGCTGCTGCCGCTGCTACTGTTGCTCTTGCTGCTGCTGCTGCTGCTGTTCAAGCGACCAGAGAGGCGGAATTTTAAACACACTTCAGTCTGCCACGGTCATTCATACACAGATGCGGTTGTTTTTTTTCCCCTTTCTTTCATGAATGCGCCGTCTCCCGCAAACCTGCCGCAAACGTGAGCAAGCGCACGCGTGTGTACGAGTGTGCATGTGCGCGCGCGAGAAGAGAGCGCGAAAGAAAGACAGAGAGAGAAAGAGAGAGAGAGAGAGAGAGAGAGAGAGAGAGAGAGAGTACGTGTCAGAAAAGAAAGTCATAGTTCTTATGGCCTATGTGCGAGCGCACGCCAATGACAGAAGGGTCAAAGCCCCCCACGCGCGCCGGCTCGCTTCCACCGCCGCTCCGTCCCGTCTCTCTCTCTCGCGGGCGCTCATACGTGCGCCTGCACCCGCACGCGCGTCCCCATCAAATACTGCAACAGTGCTCCGTCAATGACGCTCCGTGCGCCCGGTTCCAGCCCGGCAACACACACACACACACACGCACGCACGAACGCGCTCGCGTGCGCACAAACACACATGCACATCAGCCCGCAACGCGATGGTTAGGTTTATTACAGATGTACTGTAGGCTACTTACTGCGGGTTTTCACGCGCCTGTCCCCCCTCTCTCCCTCTTTCTCTCTCTCTCTCTTTCTCTCTCTCCTCTCGGCCCCTATTTTCTCTTCACATCATCTTCCTCGGGCTATATCCCTTTTGGCGTGTTCTCCCCCGGCAAATGCACCTACACACAGATTCTACATGGATTCAATTTTCGCGAGCTCACTTTCTCTCTCTTCCCCTCTCTCTCTCTCGCTCCCCCTATCCTCTTCTCTCTCTCACTCTCCCCTTCCCTCTCTCTCTCTCTCTCTCTCTCTCTCTCTCTCTCTCTCTCGCTCTTTTGTTAAAATTCAGTATATGCACCCGGTCACCTAGCAACCGTCAACCTCTCTCTCTCTCTCTCTCTCTCTCTCTCTCTCTCTCTCCATCACAAGCGACACGTGTTGAATGCTAAACTTAGCGGCGTGCAATAATAATACTAACCGGTTGGTTCGCGTTCTCTCCTTCTTTCTTGCTCTTTTTCTCCCTTTTCTCTCCCCATTCTCTCCCTCTCTCCCCCTCTCACTGCTTCACCTCCAGCGTTCGCCTTCGTGTATCATAACGCAATATAAATATTTACTAGAAACGCTCAGCCTTTCCTCAACACCCCCTTCCCTCCTACTCGTCCTCCTCCTCCTATAACCCCCAAACCATCTCTCGTCCCCTCCGTGCAGCATCTCCTCTACGACAGGGTTGCCAGATTGGTTTGACCAACCATTTCTGTGAATTAATTATGTTTGAGGAGTACATACACTCACCGTTCACTTCACTAGGAGTATCTGTATACCTGCTTAGTTAATCAGTTTTTCAGTTAGCCAATCATGCAAAAAAATAAAATAATATAAAAAAGATACAGGTCTACAGGTAATGTTCATATCAAAGATTAGAACAAGAAAAAAGTGGGATCTGGGTTGTTTGGAGTGTTTCTCTAAGTGCTGTCTATCTCCTCTCTCTTGACACATTTAATCGTCTCCATGGTGCAGAAAACAAAAAAACATTATTTAAGTGACAGTTATGTGGGTACCCAAAAAAATTACTCGGTCCTCGATTGTCCTCAAGTTGTCCATGATAGCTTCAGATTCTTGTTCTTGGCTGACAGAAGGGAAACCTGACATGGTTTCCTGCTGCTGTAGCTCATCCATTTTAAGGTTCGATGTGTTTTGCATTTGTGATGCTTTTCTGCTCAATATAGTCATAAAGAGATTTTATTTGAACTATAGACTTCCTGTCAGCTCCTACCAGTCTGCTCATTCATGGGAATTTGCTAGTGGTGTTTCGGTCCACACACTATATTTTTTGTATTTCACACCATTCTGTGCAAACACTAGAGACTGAAAATAAAAATACGCCTATCTAGAACCAACATCCATGCCAAGGGGAAAATCACAGCGATGCAGAATTTTTCTTTATTTTGTTATTAGATTAAACATTACCTGATGCTCTTGACCTGTATCTGCATGATTTTATGTATTGTGCTGCTGACACTTGATTGGATCTCGCCTTACTGTAAATGAGCAAGTACACAGGAGTTCTTATTAATGCATGGTGAGTGTTAATGTCTGTGAGTACACCACATTGCTTAAAAATTGCTGGGCTTACAGAATGTATAGCCTATTTATACTGCAAAGATGTTAAATTATTTGACTGCGTGGAGTGTTTTAATCTTAGGCTTGTATAAATAAACTTTCTTTCGGCTTCTCCCATTAGGGGTCGCCACAGCGGACCATCCGCCTGTTTGATTTGGCACATGTTTTTATGCTGGATTAAATTAAATTAAATTCATTTTTATTTGTATAGCGCTTTTAACAATGAACATTGTCTCAAAGCAGCTTTACACAGATAATGTGGTGATTAAATGTAAATATGTTCTTTGTAAGTAAGTTTGTCCCTGATGAGCAACTGTGGCAAGGAAAAACTCCCCGAGATGGCATAAGAAAGAAACCTTGAGAGGAACCAGACTCAAGAGGGAACCCATCCTCATCTGGGTTGCACCAAATGTCCATTTGAAGCAGATATACAAAGTTGCGGGGTACAGTGATGACGATCAGAAGCAAACTGCACTCCCGAGTCAGTGCAGCAGACCGCCGACACCAACTACAGTCCAATCCATCCTCAAAGCACCCGTTCTACTCCGGAATTACATGGAACCACCCAAGGTGTTGATGAGATACCGTCCCAAGCTGCACAGAAGTGTGAAGATCCACGGAGGGGAGAGGATGCCCTTCCTAACGCAACCCTTCCCATTTATCTTGGCTTGGGACCGGCACTAAGGCTTGTGCAACCCTAATGGCTGGGGTTGGTTTCCTGACTGGGGATCGAACCCGGGCCGCAGCGGTGAGAGCGCCACATCCTAACCACTAGACCAGCAGGGAACCTTAGGCTTGTATAAATAAAGATTAAAAATGTACAACATGCATAGGCCAAGTACACAACATGTCCCATTGATGGAATCACAAAAACCACAAGGAAAGTGGATTTATTTATTTATTTATTTATTTATTATAATTTTTTTTTTATCCTTAGGCTTGTATAAATAAAGATTTAAAAAATGTACTTTCCTTGTGGTTTTTGTGATTCCATCAATGGGAATTGTTGTGTACTTGGCCCATGCATGTTGTACATGGAAAGGTGCATGTGGTGTGCGTTTATTAGTTTTTGGAGTAATGGTGCATCAATGGTTGTGATTGTACCTTGACAAGACTACCATAGTGTGAAGAATAAGTAGCTAATAGTCAGTGGGAGGTGGCAGCTCAGTGATTAAGGCTCTGGGTTACTGATTGGAAGGTCAGGGATTCAAGCCCCATAACTACTAAGCTGCCACTCTCAGGGCCCTTAAACAAGGCCCTTAAACTTCTGTGTTCCAGGGGCACTGTAACTTGACTAACCCTGCACTCTGACCCCAGCTTCCAACATCGCTGCGGTATGTCAAGCAAGAATTTTAGTGTGCTGTAAAGTACATGTGAGAAGTATAAGGTACCTTTCTTTCTTTTTCTTTAGCCAATTTCAAAATGTTGCCCTCAAAACAGCTTGACTTGCCCTGAAACAATCAAAAAGTAATTCTGGACTGGTAGGTCGATGTACTTTGCCCCATTTTAGATAAACTTATGTTCTCTTGGATAATTTATATTAGTGGACTTATATGTTTTGCTGGTGGGCTTTCTGGTGTCCTCATACTGAATTTTTCAAAAACATGCCAGTAGGGGGATTGACTACTCTAAAATATAGCTAGGTGTGAATGAGTGTTCCAGAGTGTGTGCAATGTGTATGCCATCCAGTGTTCTCAGGACAGGCTTGTATCAACCAAGATCTTTCACAAGAATAAAATTGTTACTACAGATAAATGGATAAATTTGCCAGTCCTTGCTTTCCTCTGTAGCAACCTTCCATTCTTTAGCTAGGTAAGGACATGGGAGCGAGTCAAAGAGATGGAAACAGTAGCCAAGAAGAGTTTTGGACAGTGTTTCTTTAAGGCTAACACATTACTGTGGCAGTGGAGGCTTGAAGGACTGAAGTGCCACAGGCCACTAAATACACTTGTAATTACAATGAGGAGCATGCGCTTAGATCAGACCAGGACTCCAGGTGGTGAACTGGTAGTGAACTCTAGGACAGTCAGCAAAGAGGGTTCAGAAATGGAACCATACAAGCAGGTAATATAGCAGTGAGCTGTCAGACTATGTGCCAGTAATGTAATGAAACAGAGTTTTATGTAACCCTTGGAGTGGCAAGGCTAGCAACCAAATGGGAGCCAGAGAAATGAAGACTCCAGAAGCAACTCTGGACGGGCAAAGCCAAAAATACTACTGAACACTGAAAGAGAAGCATGGTCCAGTGGTAATTGGGGACCAGTAGAAAACACTTTGTAAAAAGAAAATGGTAGTGAGCATTAGTGATCCTACAACATGAGCCAAATTCAGTGATGGATTTTTCAATAAATGGATTGGAACAGGACCAACACAAGATGGTGCTTAGGGATTGGCAGAGACAGTGAAGGATCAGGTACTAGTGCTGAGATAATATTAGGACCCAATGTTCAGAAATGCACTAAAGGCAAAATATTGTCCAGTTTCAGAGATGTGTAGGTCATATAGTGCAGGAGGAGTTAGCTGTTTAATAAAGAAAAATATCAAACAATCAAGCAATTTATCTCTTCCTGTTATTAACAAACATTGCTGAACACATCAAGTACATTATTTTATAAATGTGATAAAAAGAATTTATTCATAATGTTCTTTTCCATTATTTTATTTGCCACAAACATATTATTTTTTAATTAAAAAAAAAAAAGTGCTAAGGCATATGTGGTTTCACTATCCCAGCTTTAAAACGTGCAAATTAACCATATAGCAAATTAATTCTAACTCACAAACCTAAAGAAATCATGGGCAGTCAGTCAATGGATCCAAATAACAGGCTAGCAGTTCAGTGCGTTTAATAAAATGTTCCTTATTGTAATGGAAACCACCCAATCTGGCAACATTGTACTCTGGTGCCATGTCTTTTCTGCCTCTCCAAGAAAAAGGGAAAAGGGGGGATTTTACAGGACCAGGATGTAGCCATGCTGTGCATGAGGCTCTGTAAGTGTGTGTCAAAAGGAAAAACAGAAGTATAGGCTTCACACACAAAAAAAATCTAATAATCAATGAATATCAAACATGGCTAAACTGTTGAATTCCTAAAACATTTATTTATATTCTGAAATATCATGTAGGTTAATAAAGTGCAGATTTATTTGAATCAGCCTACACAAAAATTCCTCCTTTTTTTAATGTCAGGTTAATATGATTTTCTTTTTCTCGTGTTTTTATAGACAAAATGTGGAAGCTACACGAAAAACAATTAAACAAAAACAAATCTGGAGTCCCTGGCACTGCATTTTAGATTCCTGGCATACAGATTCCTATCGACATAAGACAACCGATGTTTTTTTCGTTACTGAGGTATGGCACATGCTCTACGATGCAGCCCAGCTGACGAAATTCTGCCAAGCATTATCTGTCGCATAATGGACTTTTACATTTTCCCTGTCTCTTTCACTGAACAAATCCATTAGACATCACGAGCATGTGTGGGGCAGGGAGAGAAAAAAGAGAGGGGGAGAAGGGAACGATGAGCAATCAACAGCCACGGTAGCATTTAATTGTTGCATTCACCTTCCTTTCACCCAAAAATTTGTTTTCCCACAGTCCCCTTAGTCTACCTCTGACAGGTGGGCAGCCCAATATGAAGAGACACATCTGATCCATTATCGTTAGTGGAGAAGACGATACGCATATAAGCTTGGCTGATATTTAGTTATTCACTTAGAGAATTTTTCGCACAGAGGTTTGATAAAAGATTGGTCTTTTACAGACTCTTAAGCCTGGCCTTCATTCATGAATTCATCACACAACTCCCCTTCCACACCAACCCACCCCACATCCACCCACCACCTCTACAACCCCCTGCCAGATCTTCAGATCACAAGAATATCACAGAGCAGATTTTTGATACTGCATGGCTTTTATTAGGCAAAGTGCATGTTAATGTGCATTACAATGCTGTTGCCTTGCCAGTGTCTTTGTGTGTGTGTGTGTGTGTGTGTGTGTGTGTGTGTGTGTGTGTCCTGTTGTTTGAGGAACTGCTCAAAGCACAACAGATGAGTCAATACTGATAGTGAATGATCCATTTTGCTTTGCTTTGTATGCAGATACACAGCAAGGCCTTCAGAGCTAGTAAAAGCGAGCAAGATGCAAAGAAAGCGCAAATTAATAATGCGAAATTAAACATACCGTATTAACTAAACAATGGTTGACCTGAGAAACAACTGGTGATTATTGGAATTTTCAGATCTATCCTAAGGTTACACTGCACGCAGCTCTATTAAGCTCTATCTCAAAATCGCTATAGCGTGAATGCAAACCAGCCTGTCAATTACGAATTCGTAGCCAAGTACTCACTGAAACTTCATCAACACAGCTTCCTGAATTTGTAATGCTCTACTTATAATTCAGGCTATAAATATCACTAGACTATAGCTTTATTTGTTTCAGGTTTACATTTACAAGCATTGAGAAATAGCGTATATTTCCCCATTAAGCGCTCTGATTAACAAGAAACGTCTGTGGGTGTGCTTTAGTCGACCACTCAGACCTGACAGTAGTTGTTTTTTTTGCTGTGTCATTAGAAGATGAATTAAATGGTCTGTTAGTGAAATGCAATTATAGGCGATCTGTATCTATGTCTGTTATAGAAGTGTAGTCTAAACTAGGATTGCTTTTTTTTTTTTTTTTTTTTTTTATTACTTTTTAAATATGCCAACAGAAATACTGAGAGAAGAAAAAACTCAGAAGGGAGAAATGTCAGCAAGGAATGCATGTGATTTGATATACATGTTGATGTTGACTGTTTCTGGTCTCCGGAACTGCCTGATCCTTCCTGATGCCCTACTGCTGGATAGGAAAACACTCACCACTGCTGAGGATATGACTAATATTATGACTGTGGATGGTAGCCACTTAACCATGTAACCATTTAGATGACTTTGGACTGCAATTAATATGAAAAGTTATACACTCAAATCACTCCAATTGACTTAATGCTCATTCCCTGCTTACACATTTAGCATGTTTTGATTATATAGTACAAATTTATCAAAGAGATACATTATAATGGTGCTATGTGGTGTCTCTCAGATAAATACGGGTTTCCCCTAAATGGATATCAAAGTTTCTTTCATATTGTCTCAAAGGAGTTTTGTTTCTATGTTGCCTCTGGCTTGCTCATTAGGGATAAACCTATAGAGAAACTTATTGTCAGGGTTATAACAAAAGACTACACTTTTTACTGCACCAAAATGTACATTAGTTTCCGTCTCTGAATTACATTGTCTATTGATTACCACTTATTGTGGAATATAGGCACAATGTTCACTGCACCTCTAAATCTCCTTTTTGTCCCTCAATGCTGACTGTCCGTCGATGCTCGTCATTGTTACCTGTGTAACAATGACGTTTCAGGTCTTGGGTTTAGTTTCTTTGTTTATTCTGTCTTTGTTTTTATTGTGTGATTTTTTTTGTGTGCTCTTCATAAAAAAATCGTCCATAAAAGCTATAAAAGCACATGGAGTGAAGCCGGCGCTAGCTACTGTAAGGCGAAGGAAGCGCTGCAGGGATGCTGGCAGGGTGGCATGAAGATGGAGCATCTCGTTCCCTCAGGGAACCAGGGTTACCTACATAACCTGGAGACGTTCCCGTATTGGGAGCGTTCCCTGCCAGTGTGTGAAGGCACAGCTAGGTCGAAGGACAGAGGGGCCAGGAGTGGCACTGAGGTCAAGGTTATAAAACCTGACAAAGGTCAGTGGGGTGGACCAGCCTGCAGCATTGCAGATGTCTTGAATATAAACTCCAGAGGACCAAGCTTTAGAGGCTGCCACACTCCGAGTCAAGTGGGAGCGGGGCGACCAGAGGACTCGTAGGAGGATGCAATTGCATTGACAATCCATTTGCTAAGCGTCTGCTTGTTCGCAGGGAGGCCTCTCCTCGGAGGGCCATAGCAGATGAACGGATTGAGCCTGAAAAGGAGGATAGAATGCCTGGTGCCTAACAGGTCATGGGACGACCCAGGAGAACCATAGGAATGTAACCCATTCTAGGGTACAGGAAGGCACTGGCCATGCCTGAAGTAAACTCCACAAAGAGCGGGACACAAAAAGGGCCTGAAAATCCCAGGAGGAACACAGTCTTGACTGTGAGATGCCTTCAAGATGCCTCAGCCAACGGCTCAATGGGCGGCTCAGATAGAGCCTCCACACAGGCAATCTAAGTCGTGGAGAATATGCGTCACTGGCGGGTCTCTGCCCAGTGATTGCCCCGCCACAGGGGCATGATACCCGAAATGTTGGATGCATAGACTTTGATGGTGGAAGGAGCTAACACTTTGGTCAACTGTTCCTAAAAATATTTCAGCACTAAACCAACCAGGCAGTTAACTTGATCCAATCAGTGCTGATCGCACCATACACTGAACAGATGCCATCTTGCAGCATACGACCTCCACTTTAGAGGGAGCTCTGGATTGGAGAATGTTCTCTTACACCTCGGGTGGAAAGGAATATCGGCGCTGTGCTTGATCACACCAACAGCCTCCACAACTCTGGGCTGGGATGAACTATTGTACCCCTTACCTGAGAGAGGAGATCCCTCCTGAGAGGAATCTCCCAGGAAGGGTGCTCGAGAAGGGTAACAGGTCCACAAACAATGGTCTGCCTGGCCACCGCGGGGCCACCAGAAGGAGACGGACTCCGTCCTGACAAAGAATCTCCAGAACTCCCGAAAGCAGCACGATGGGGGAAATGCGTACAGGCATAGCCTAGGCCAAGCCTGAGCCATGGCGTCCAGCCCCATAGGGGACAGTGCAACGTCTTTTGAGTCGCAAACAAGTCTCTCCCAGGTCTGCTCCACCACATGAGTGCCATTCCCCGGGTCTCATCCTTTGTCTTGAAAGGGCATTTGCTGCTTTGTTTAGAAGGCCCGGGATGGATGCTGCACTCAAGGAGAGCAGCTTCCTGTAGGCCCACAGCAGAATCTGGCGTGCCAGCTTGTACAAGGGGCGTGAGCGCAAACCCCCCCTGGTGGTTAATGTAATTGTCCGAGCAAATCGACACATGGTGACCTCTAAGGTCAGACAGGAAATGCTTTAAAGCTAGAAGCACGGCCAGCATCCCTAGGCAATTGATGTACCACAGCAGATGGGCCCCTACCCATAGACCTTTGGTGGCATGGCCATTAATGACTGCTCCTTAACCCATGAGGGACGTGTCTGTCATTAGCCAAGTCTAGTCAAGTCAAGTTTATTTCTATAGCGCTTTTCACAACAGACATTGTCTCAAAGCAGCTTAAGAGAAATCAACAGTTAAGGTGAATGGTGTGCATTTATCCCTGATGAGCAAGCCATGGTGACTGTGGCAAGGAAAAACTCCCTTAGATGTCATGAGGAAGAAATCTTAAGACTCAAAAGGGGAACCTCGTCCTCATTTGGGTGACATCAAGAGTGTGATATAAATCTTTAAACAATACAGAACACTGGGTAGTGACAACTAACATGAGCACTGGAATGTAAGATTATAAGTGATGTTCTTCCTACAGTCTTATACAGTCATTGTGGTTATAAAACTAGGAGCTACTGAGCAACTTATAAAATAGCTCAACATTTGCGATCATCATATATCCAACACCAGCTTCTCCATGCCAGAACCTTTAAACACTCCAGGAGATCCAATATCAAAACTTCACACATGAAGTGGGATCCAATTGGCACTGGTACATCTTCCCCAGCAGGATCCTCAGAACGTTTTGTGTCAGGACTTCTTGGCTGTAGCTCTCTTATTGAAAATGACAATTCTCAGATCTGTCATCTCACAGGGCTTCGGCACAGACCATTGCACAGGATCCCTTGCAGGGGGAGTGTGAATTGCGACGCTTTGTTTTTGCCCGCCGAGCAGCCCCATGAGAGCGACGTGGGAGGAACCATTGAAATGCCGCCACCTGTTTCTTGGCCTCCTGGAACCTATCCACTATCATTTTGTACGGAGTCACTGAATAGGCCAGTCGGCACTAGAGGGGCGTCTAGCAGTACACAGTGAGCCATAAGTGCCTTTCACTGGAGGACAGGGTGACCATAGACCGGCCAACGGCCATAGCAGTCTGCTATGTGGCCCCGAGGCATAAGCCTTACCCGCCAGTGCGGACGTATTACGTAGGGGTTTGGTTCGTAATGTCGAGGTCTTGAGGGACGATGCAACACCCAGGGAGAGATAGCTGGCCAGCGTCTCTTCAACTCGGGGCACCAACCCACAACCATGTTCTTTCAGCCCCATAACGTTTGAGTACAACGTTGCTTTGGGACTAAAAAACCCTTCACCCAGGACCTGGAGAGGTCTGGAAAGAATGGCAGACCCGATGTGGAGGTTGTGATGCGGGTTGCAGAAAGTGCTCCTCGAGTTTGCTGGATAGCAAGGCTTTTTGCTCATCGGCCGGCCAAGCCAGATTCAGCTTGGCAACGGCACGGATCACAACCCCCATAAGTCCCTCCCCAGACGCTACTGCTGGCTTCACTCCATGTGCTTTTATAGCTCCCTGGTCATGACCAGCCGCACTTTCCATTGGACGGATTACACACGTGATTCAGAGCATGGACAACGTGGAAGCGTTCCCAAAGCGTTGTTGATGCAGCTTGAGTTCCTGAAAGGGAACTCTGCACTACCCCTTTTGTGCAATGATACTTTCTTGTTTCATTTATATCCAAAACCAATGTATTGATGGAAAGCTGCTTTATAACAAAGTCTTCTTCTTCTTCTTCTTCTTCTTCTTCTTCTTCTTCTTCTTCTTCTTTCGGCTGCTCCCATTAGGGGTCGCCACAGCGGATCATCCGTCTCCATACCACCCTGTCCTCTACATCTGCCTCTTTCACACCAACTACCTGCATGTCTTCCCTCACCACATCCATGAACCTCCTCCTTGGCCTTCCTCTTTTCCTCCTACCTGGTGGCTCCATCCTCAGCATTCTTCTACCAATATAATTCATGTCCCTCCTTTGCACATGTCCAAACCATCTCAATCTCGCCTCCCTCACCTTGTCACCAAAACATCCTACATGCTGTCCCTCTAATAAACTCATTTCTAATCTTGTCCATCCTCGTCACTCCCAACGAAAACCTCAACATCTTCAGCTCTGCTACCTCCAGCTCCACCTCCTGTCTTTTACTCAATGCCACTGTCTCTAATCCATACAACATCGCAGGTCTCACCACAGTCCTATAAACTTTCCCTTTCATTCTTGCAGATACCCTACTATCACAAATCACTCCTGTCACTCTTCTCCACCCACTCCACCCTGCCTGCACTCTTTTCTTTACTTCTCTAACACACTCTCCATTACTTTGCACTGTTGACCCCAGGTACCTGAACTCCCCCACCTTTTCCACCTCTTCTCCCTGCAACTGCATCACTCCACTCCCCTCCCTCTCATTCACACACATGTACTCTGTCTTACTCCTACTGACTTTCATTCCCTTCTCTCCAGCGCATATCTCCACCTCTCCAGGCTCTTCTCAACCTGCTCCCTACTCTCACCACAAATCACAATATCACCCGCAAACATCATAGTCCAGGGAGACTCCTGTCTGACCTCGTCCGTCAACCTGTCCATCACCACTGCAAACAGGAAAGGGCTCAGGGCCGATCCTTGATGCAGTCCAACCTTCACCCTGAACCAGTCTGTCGTACCTACTGCACACTTCACTGCCGTCACACTGTCCTCATACATGTCCTGCACCACCCTCACATACTTCTCTGACACACCTGACTTCCTCATACAATACCACAACTCCTCTCTTGGCACTCTGTCATACGCTTTCTCTAAATACAATGCAATTCCTTCTGTCCTTCTATATACTTCTCCATCAACATCCTCAAAGCAAATAAGGCATCTGTGGTGCTCTTCCTCGGCATGAAACCATACTGTTGCTCACAGATGGTCACCTCTTCTCTCAGCCTGGCTTCCACTACTCTTTCCCATAACTTCATGGTGTGACTGATCAACTTAATTCCCCTGTAATTACTGCAAGACTGCACATCTCCTTTATGCTTAAAGATCGGTACCAGCACACTTCTTCTCCATTCCTCAGGCATCTTCTCACCTTCCAAAATCCTGTTAAACAATCTGGTCAAAAACTCCACTGCCATCTCTCCTAAACATCTCCACGCTTCTACCGGTATGTCATCTGGTCCAACCGACTTTCCACTCTTCATCCTCTTAATCGCTGCTCTCACTTCCTCCTTACTAATCCTATCTACATCCTGCTTCACCAACTCCACATCATCCAACCTTCTCTCTCTCTGATTTTCCTCATTCATCAGCTGCTCAAAATACTCCCTCCACCTTCTCAACACACTCTCCTCACTAGTCAACACATTTCCTCTCCATCCTTTACTGCTCTAACTTGCAGTACATCCTTCCCAGCTCGGTCCCTCTGCCTGGCCAATCGGTATAAATCCTTTTCTCCTTCCTTAGTGTCCAACCTCTCATACAGCTCCTCATATGCCTTTTCCTTGGCTTTCGCCACATCCCTCTTTACCTGCTGCCGCATCTCCTTGTACTCCTGCCTACTTTTCTCATCACTCTGTCTATCCCACTTCTGTTTTGCCAACCTCTTTCTCCTTATGCTCTCCTGCACTTCCTCATTCCACCACCACGTCTCCTTGTCTTGCTTTCTATTTCCAGATGTCACACCAAGTACTTTTCTAGCTGCCTCCTCATCACTCCTGCAGTAGTTGCCCAATCATCCAACACCTCTTCACCACCACCGAGCCTCTGTCTGACCTCTTCCCTGAACCTCACACTACTCTTCCTCCTTCAGTTTCCACCATCTTATTCTTCTTTCAGTCCTCACTCTCCTCCTCTTCTTCTTCACCTCCAAAACCATCCTACAGACCACCATCCGATGCTGTCTAGCTACACTGTCCCCTGCCAACACCTTACAGTCTCCAATCTCCTTCAGGTTGCATCTCCTGCATAGCACATAGTCCACCTGTGTGCACCTTCCTCCACTCTTATCGTCACCCTATGATCCTCCTTCTTCTTAAAATAAGTGTTCACCACTGCCATTTCCATCCTTTTAGCAAAATCTACCACCATCTGCCCTTCCACATTCCTCTCCTTAAAACCATACCTACCCATCACCTCCTCATCACCTCTGTTCCCTTCACCTACATGCCCATTAAAGTCTGCCCCAATCACCAATCGTTCTTTCCTAGGTACACCATCTACCACTTCATCTAATTCACTCCAGAATCTTTCCTTCTCCTCCATCTCACAGCCAACTTGTGGAGCATAGGCACTGATGACATTTATCATCATCCCTTCAACTTCCACCTTCACGATCATCACCCTATCAGAAACTCTCTTCACCTCCACTACACTCTTACTGTACTCTTCCTTCAGAATCACCCCTACACCATTTCTCTTTCCATCCACACCATGATAAAACAGTTTAAATCCACCTCCAATGTTCCTGGCCTTACTCCCTTTCCACTTGGTCTCCTGAACACACAGCATATCTACCTTTCTCCTCTCCATCATATCAGCTACCTCTCTCCCTTTACCTGTCATAGTACCAACATTTAACATACCAACCCGAACCTCCAGTCTCCTACACTGCTCCTTTTCCTGCCATCTCTGTAGACGTCTTCCTCCTCTCCTTCTCCTCCTTCGGCCAACAGTAGCCCAATTTCCACCGGTACCCTGTTGGCTAACGATACCTGTGGCGGTCGTTGTTAACCCGGGCCTCGACCGATCCGGTATGAAATTCTTATTTGTGACCCGCATATTTGATTTGGCACATGTTTTTACGCTGGATGCCCTTCCTAACGCAACCCTCCCCATTTACCCGGGCTTGGGACCGGCACTAAGAGTGCACTGGCTTGTGCATCCATAATGGCTGGGTTGCTTTATAACAAAGTACCTATAAAAAATTATATACAAATAGATTTGGACTGAAGTTTGTTAATGTCAGGCCGATGACGTGGAAGCGGAAATAATTCAATCATAGTCTTTATTGAAATAGTTCAACCAAAAAACACTCACACACACCGAGGAGAAAAACAAACAAAGATATCCGCCCGAGATGAGTAATCCAAACGAAATAGAATCCGGAAACGAAATCACAACTCCAACGGCTAAGAGTAATCCATACAGAACAGAGTTCGTAGACAGAACCAGAGGGGAATGCTGGCCGTCGAGCAGCCACGGGATTCACCAACATGAAAATTCAAGAACTGACAGCCTGTGACTCGAGAACGTGAGTTTATATAGTCTTCAGAATCTTAGTTTTGTAGGAAACAGGAGTGGAACCCAATGTGGCCTTCTGATGCTGTAGCCTATTTGGTTCAAATTTTGACGTGTCATATGTTTTGAGATGCCTTTGAGTTACCTATGCTCTTCTGAAATCTGAAACCAGTCTTGCCATTCTCCTCTGGTCTTTCTCATTATTAAGACATTTCCATTTACAGAACTGTTGATTTTTATACCTTTCTCTGTAAACCCTTAAGGACCAGGCTTTCTGGCACTAACAACCATGTCACAGATAAAGTTAAATTTTTTTCCCCACTTTGATGTTTGATATGAACATCAACTGAAGCTCTTGACTTGTGCTGTTGCCACATGATTGGCTGATTATATAATTGCACGAATGAGCAGGGATACAGGACACTATGAAAGTGGCCAGGAAGTGTGACAGCTGATGCAATTTTTATACTTTCGAGTGAGCTAACTTGTTTTTCTGCCAAGAGCAAGTGCATCCTGACTGATAAATCCGCTTGCCCGTTTCCCCTAGTGCCACAAGTGTGACATATGTAAGGCTCAATTTGAACGAGATGCAAGCTGATGCAATGTCCCTGGTTGAAACAAATATTTCCTGCAAAATATTTCCTGTTGTACCAGTGACACTTTACAGTTGGATTCGCTGGATGTATGTTACACATTTCTAAGCGGTTAAGGCGATTAGATGAAACTGCATTGTCCCACAATCCCTTGCCATGACTATCAAAGGGGGAAAATTCACTGAATGAGAATCAAGCTGGATTTTAATTCAGTCTACACATTCTCCCCAAATAATTGTTTTAAATGCATCGGCCTTCAGACGATTAGCATCCTATGTGGACCAGGATATAGCATCTGTCATTAGTATCGAATAAAAACGACAGGATCTTGGCTAACATAGAAAGAGGCTAATAAAGAAGTTAGAGACAAAGAGGGAGATGGAAAAAGAGGGTGAGCTGCCACCACATAGGCTTCGGTGTCACACATAGACGCCGTGTCAATAGAATTTTCCCATTGCAGTTACAGAAGGAAATAAAGGAGGCCACAGCTCAGATTGGAGCTAATCTATTATAGGGCCCCTGGCCATATATCTTCGTGTCTTCAAAACTACTATATTTCCTGTCTTAAATAAATTAACTATCCAAAACCACCCCCACTCCCCCACACACACACACACACACACACACACACACACACACACACACACACACACACACACACACACACATGTCTGTGTCCTCCTCTGTGTCCCTTAGAGAGCTGAAGATAAACCATTTCTCTTCAAACTCAGTACTTACTATTTTTACTAAATGAACATGAAAAGCTAAAAGCAAGCCTCACTTGGATCCTTTACAAGCACAACAAAGAAGCTGCCATTATCCCTGATGATTCACAAACTAGCAGCAAAAGTGCATCATCATGGTAAAATTACATTTATAACGTATCTCTTAAGTAAGACAATATTATGAATGCATATACCAGTTAATTATTATTCATATTCATGAAACTAGGATATCTGAATATATTATTCTTTTTAAAGACCGGAGAGAATAATATCTGATTGGACATGATATAAGAAAAGGTAATAAGTTGGCTTCACCGAAGATTCGATAGAGTCTGCCTTTTGTTCATTTATTATGCATATATTTTAGGATTAAAAGATATTTAATGCATGTTAAAGGCATCTAATGCATGTTAAAGGCAATTATTAGCAGAAATTTCTTTCTAAAGGTTCCCACATACTTTGTTTTGTGGGACCCAAATGCTAGTGAGGTATATATTTAAAGTCTTTGATAACAAAAAAAAATATTTCAGGCAAAACACAATGTCCTTGCAGAACAAAAGGTACAAAACCAAAGTATCTGAAAACGTACGACCGCCAGGCTGAATTAGTCCATGTATGCAAAAAACAAAGTGTCCGAAACTTACAGCCAACCCGCACCACGCGGGGGTAAGGCCGCATGAGAGAACCAGTCTTTGTCATAAAAATTTAAAAATCAAACCAAACCGCAACCGGTGGCAAGGTGCAAATCCGAGAAAACTGGATCTGAAACCTCAAGTCTCAAACAGAACTGGAAGCCGGCGAGACGATCTGTCAGAGAACGCGAGGAATTCGCATCCATTTATGCAGCAGTTTGAAATAGTTTGCGATACCCCGGAAGCGGAAGCTGTGAAAGTGGGAGAACCGGAAGTGCGTGCGCCGCTGGCTGGTATTGTAAGGTATTGTAAGCCTCTTCCTCGGTGTCTTGAGCGCAGGTGACGGTGCACAGTGAAGGCGTGGCCACCAGGCGGGTGGAGGGGGTCTGGTGGAGGGAACCAGGGAGCAAGCTGGGACCGGTTTGAGGCAGGCAACATGGAAGTTGGGGTGGACACGAAAGACTCTGGGAAGGCAGAGGTGGACTGCCACAGGGTTGAGAGCCTTGGATATAGGAAAAGGTTCAATAAAGTGACGGGCTAGCTTCCTGCATGTGACCTTCAGGGGCAAGTCCTTGGTAGAGAGCCAGACCCTCTGGCCGAGGAGGTAAGCAGGTGCTGGTCTGTGCCTGTGATTGGCTTAGTGGGCATAGGAGAGGGAAGACCAGGAGAGAGCAGGAGGGAGGAAACAATGGGTTGGTGGTAACCATAAGTGGCCTGGAAAGGGAAGAGGCCGGTGGCAGAGGACAGTAGAGTTTTATGGGCATATTCAGCCCGAACATCTTCCTTGATAGTGGGCCACCAAAAACATTGCTGCAGGACGGTCAAGGTGTGAGGGGTACCCAGGTGGCAAAAAAGTGGAGAGCTGGGCCACTCCTCCACGGCGGTTCTGAAACTGGTTCTGAAGCAGACGGGTGAGCACAGTATGTACATGGCAGTGGTGTTCCTCTAGGGAGCAGTAGTAGATTAATATGTCATCCAGGAAGACAAACACAAAACGATGGAGCATGTCCTGAAGGATATCGTTGACTGCTGGGAAAATAGTAAGGCCAAACCGCATGACCAAGTACTCATAGTGGCCTGCGGGGGTGTTAAAGGATGTCTTTCATTCGTCCCCCTCCCGGATGCATACGAGGTGGTATGCGTTGCGGAGGTCTAGCTTGGTAAAGATAGTGGCCCCCTGGAGGAGCTCAAAGGCTGAGGACATCAAGGGCAAGGGGTACCGATTCTTAATGGTGATGGAGTTGAGTCCCTGTTAGTCAATGCAGGGGCAGAGACTCGTGTCCTTCTTTTTAACAAAAAAGAAACTCCCCCCAGCCAGGAAGGAGAAAGGGCAGATGATACCAGAAGCGAGGGACTCCCGGATGTAATCAGTCATGGCCTCTCTTTCAGAGGGGGTTGGGGGGGGTTATTACATATGGTATTACCATATGTAATACCATATTTTATTTAGTCAAAAAGACAGATCAGATTTTATTGCAGTATGGATTTAAGTCTAATCTATAAAAGCATTCATAAGGTTAGGCAATGGTGTTGGGCAAATAGGCCTGGCTTTTTGGCATTTAATTTTTTCAGTCAGTCAGTCAGTCATTCATTTATTCATTCATTCATTCATTCATTCATTCATTCATTCATTCATTCATCTTCTGTAGATGCCTGATCCTGGTTAGGATTGTTGGCAAATCCAGAGCTACCCAGGATTCCCATCCTAAGTAGTCTTGTAGGCTTGCCAGTCTATAAATATCTTAAAAAGGCAAATTTACCCCAAGGTATTACTTGTTGTTGAAGGTTAGGCTCTATACAAACCATTCATGTTCTTCCTCTCCTCCTTTAACAAAGCATTTGTATAAATACTTTGCTTCCTTCTCAAACAAGTTCAATCCGATTCAATTATACTTTAATTGTATAGCAATCCAGGTCTGTATCCTGATCCCTAATGAGCAAGCCAGAGGCAATAGTGGCAAAAAACTCCCTGAAACAGCAGAAAGGAAGAAACCTTGAGAGGTTTTTTCAGGAAAATGAAAAACATCCTCTTTCAGGGGCAACACTAAAAGCATCTGCCTTCCGCAAAGCTGCAATAAAATAGAAAAACTGAGTTCTCCATAATGTGATGCAATGTGTACCAGGGCATTAAATTGTTCCTTATTCACAACATTTACTACTTATTACTTATCTGAAGGAGTAATGTTCTCTAGGCATCCACCAAACCCCAGTCTGGCCACCAAAATGTTTTTGAATCAACCAATGGTGAGATTTACACTAATCTATTCATGGTTTAGGATTTTTGGAAGGAAATACAAGGCTCCAGTGTGATTGCTTACGAAAAAGCCATGAAATTCTTGTGCTAACATTGCTTGTAGAGGCAGTCTGCAACATGATAGCAACAAGTACAGCCGAGACTAGATTATTTTTATATATTATGCACTCAAGCAATATGCAGTCCAGTACTGTGGCATATTACTACAGATGAGCTACTGTAAGGCAGAAAGTTTTCAAAAGGTCAATAGAATGTTGATGCCACTTAAAAAGTCATTGAGCTCTTTACCAGATCCTAATATACTGTTATGGCGTCCCCTGTGCACACAGCCCAACAATCAGAGTTTATTAAATGTAAAATGTATGGTAATATAAGCATTTGTAAACATCTGGTAACATCAGTATTATGTATATTATGTTTATAGCATGCATGCCCATATAATTTTTTTGTTGAGGTTAAAAATATCAATGGTAGTCTCAATAATTATCAACAGCCCATTTATATGGATTACATTAAAATTCAGACCACATACTGCTACACAGAAAAAACTGTTTATTACAAGGACAACTCAGATATTTAGAATACAAATGTCAAATTATTCATATACATACAGGAAGACCCTATGCTAATACATTCTTTCTGGTACTTGTGTATATCCATGGCAGCACCAAAAAAAATTTTCCCAGAGGGACCGAAAAATCCAGAGTATTTGAAAAGTACATTTGGGGGGAATATAAGCAAATATATTTAGCAGCATTATTGCAATGTTTAAATATATATTGTCTATATATATTTAAACATTATTGCAATAATGTTTAAATATATATAGACAATATATATTTAAACATTATTGCAATGTTTAAATATATATATAGACAATACAGTGATGAAAGATAATGAAAATAAATGAAAAAAAAACTTGTGAAATAACAAACAATATTTATTGATACATATTTGAGTTATTTTGACAACAGAAGTTGACTTAACTTTGAAGTTCAAATGAAAATTGTAAGTCTTGTAACACATGAGCATTTTCTTCTTCTTCTTCTTTCAGCTGCTCCCATTAGGGGTTGCCACAGCGGATCATCCGTCTCCATACCACCCTGTCCTCTAAAACTGCCTCTTTCACACCAACTACCTGCATGTTTTCCCTCACCACATCCATGAACATCCTCCTTGGTCTTCCTCTTTTCCTCCTTCCTGGTGGCTCCATCTTCAGCATTCTCCTACCAATATAACTCATGTCCCTCCTCTGTCCAAAGCATCTCAATCTCGCCTCCCTCACCTTGTCACCAAAACGTCCAACATGCGCTGTCCCTCATTTCTAATCCTGTCCATCCTCGTCACTCCCAACGAAAACCTCAGCATGTGCAGTATTATTCAACCCCCAGCTTCAGTACCTTGTGGAGCGCCCTTTAGTTTTTATAACTTCTAACAAGCGTTTTCGATAAGTGCTGACAAGCTTCTTACACCGTTCGATTGGAATATTTTAGACTTTAGATAGACTTTATTGTCATTGCATTGTACAGGTACACTGCAACGAAATGCAGATTGGCATCTACCAGAAGTGCAAAATGTAGCAATCATGCAAAAAGTGCAGATAAATATGTAGCATATTTACAGCATGTGATATATATATATGTAAGCATATGTGCAGTGAATAAATATAAAGGCTATAACAGTGCAGAAGTGTGTGGACATCATTAAGAAGTACAGACAAATGTTTCTAAGGCTATGGCATTGAAGAGGAATGTGCAGAAGTGAAAGATTATAAGATTATGGCATATATATACATACACACACACTCACACTGTCTTATACACTGGGTTTGGGAGCGCAGCTTCACCCTCGGAGGAACCTGGCAGATCGATGGTGCTATCGCATAGGCTTGGGACAGTGTCGTCACCCTCAGAGGACCTTGGGACCACCCTGTCGCCTTTGAAGGGGTCCTGAAGCATGATGGCGCTCTCGGCTGAGTTTTGGACCGTGACGTAGCCTTCAGAGGACCTTGGGACCGTCATGCCGTCCTCAATGGGGTCCCGAAGCGCGATGGCACTTTTAGCGGTGTCTTGAAGGGCTATGTCATAGCAGTAGGGACTGTGGAGTGTGACAACGCCTTTGAAGAGACCTTGAAGCATGGCTTCATCTTCAGGGGCATTTGGAGGCTTGATGTCGTCCTTAGAGGGACTCCAGCAGTGGCTCCTTTCGCGGCCAGGCGGCGGTACGAAATCCCTCTCGCGGCCAGGCGGCGGTTCTACATCCCTTTCGCGGCCAGGCAGTGGTACAAAGTCCTTGGCGGGACACTGGAGCTGAGTGGCACGCTCGGCGTAACTCTGGAATGGAGCAGCGTGCTCGGAGGGACTCTGGAACGGAGCAGCGCGCTCGGAGGAACTGAAGGTGCAGACGTGGAGATCTGCCGTTGTCATCCCGAACATCCCCAGGAGTTGTCTGATAAAAGAACCTCCCTTAGTGCCTCCCTCGCCTTCCTTAGTGCTCCACAGCCTGCTGGCTCTAGAGAGAGCATCTACAGACAGAAGGGAAATACAAAAGGCGATCTTGGCCCGCTCGGTGGGGAATTGGGAAGACTGCACATCCACGTACCTGCCGACGCTCCATAGAAATACCCCCCCCCACTCGGCAAACTCGCCAAGAAGCGAGCCAGGAATTCCACTGGGCTCTTGGAGGGGCATGGCACAGCCGTGCTTGCATGCTCCAAAGCCGGCGAGCATGATCCGCGAGGAGCAAGCTTCTGGGTAAAATCCAAAGCGGAGTTCGGCTGCCGATCCAACGCGGTACGTCGATTCGGTTTTCTGTATTGGTTGGACTTTCTGTCAGGGTATGGAACACGAGCCAGAAGTGGGAGTAGCTCTATCATGTTTATTGAGTTAACAGAGCACAACACAGAGTCAGGGAGAGTCACGAACAGTAGTCAGGAAAGTTTACCACACGAGTGTAATCCGGAACCGGTATGATCCACGGAACGAGTAATCCATGGACTACAGATAATCCAAGGAACGCGGTTAATCCAAGGATCGGGGTAATCCACGGAACCAGCGGGGAATGCTGGCAGTCTCGAGTTATGTCGATCTCCATAGCCATTGAGTAGGTCCGACATGAGTGACATGGGAATGGAGGCTTATATAGGGGAATTGCTAACAAGAGACACCTGTCTCTCATTAATGCCAGGAGCGGCAGAACGAGGCATTGTGACAGCTACCGAAAGGGCCATGGCAGGTGGCTTCCCTGACATCTAGGAAGATGCTTCACTAGATTTTCGAGTTTGGTTGTGGAGATTTGTGCTCATTCAGCCACAGGGGACTGGAATGCAGTCAGCATTCCAATTCATCCTAAAGGTATAAATAATATTTCCATGGGGCTTGCTTTATGTGCAGGGGGATTGTCATGCTGGAACAGTTTTGGGTTGGGTGTCCCTAAATCCTTCTGCATATATTGTTTTAGATTTAGATTTACAATAGTATTGGTTTAAATAAAACAAAATATGCATCCTTACAGTTATGTTACTTAATAGTTTATACTGCAAACACTGTGTAGATTCTTTGTGCCAGCAAGTGGGCTTAAATTAAATAAAACAATTATTACAACATAAAGTTTTTCTTGAATTCTAAATAAAATGTTTATTATATATACTGTATGTATGTGTATATACTGTGTATATATATATATATATATATATATATATATATATATATATATATATATATATATATATATATATATTATTTTTAATAACTGTAAATAATACAATGATTGAATTTGATTTAAAAAATGAAGTCTTATTACTTGAATTTAAAATCTTAATCATTGTATTTTTCTAAGTTCTATTGAAAGACTTTGGTCAATATCTCAAAACGCTACTGTAACTGTGTTATTTATAGAGTGTTATATGTAGAGGGGATTTGTACAGTAAAATATATATATCAGCACACACTTCAGTTAAAAAAAATAAAGATGCATACATTAATTTAGATTGTTTATTTGATTGCACTTTATTAAATATAGACAACCTAAGGCCATTAGGAAGCATTGTCACCTCACAGCTCCATAGTCTCTGGTTTGATCCTGAGCTCAGGTTACTGTCTTGCATGTTTTGCATGTTTTCCCTATGACACTGTAAAATGCATCTGGTTTCCTCTCAACTACCCAAAAACACATAAGCATGTTTTCTACTCTAAACAAAAGTTTGGTGTGAATGTGTGAATGCATGGTGTACTTTTTAGAATGTATTCCCATCATATGCATTGACTGGATCCATAATCCTGAGCACAATTTTTTTTTATATATATATAAAACATCCAACCAAATTCATAAGTAAATATTGTGTTATACCACAACAATTTGCCTACAATGACAATTTATTGTTGATTTTTTTCCAATAACCGATGCCCCATCAAGAAACAAAGTCAAACGAATTGGCTTTGTGGGTACAGTACACATTGATTTGATTTGCTGTGATATAAGATGTAAATGAAACAAAAATGACATGCCATCTGGCTGATTGGGAGCTGTTAACAGCACACGTTTGATTTCAAGGGTTTTTTAAAGTTTAAACACGTTTTTGCAGACTGAGTAGAATATTTCCATCTGGTGCTCGTGACGTTAAATTAGCTATCCTAGGAGTAATGGTTGAGGCAAGCCTTGGTCAATGGCTAATGTGAGAGAACGAGTAATAAATCTCTCTGTGGATGTCATGTACTAAAAGTCAGTTAGCTCATAGAAAAACCATTAAGTGGCTGTAACTTACAGAATATTTAGCAGCAAAAAACATTTCCTTGTCTCTCGGAGATACTGTATATCAGTCACTGGGGATGTGTGCCTGAGTTCTGTAGCCTGATGAAAGAGGGCTTGTATTGGCAAAAATAGAGACTCGAAGTAGCCCTTAATCAAGAATGGCACAAGTGGAGGATGGAACACTGCAAAGAGATAAATTACATGGAATAATCAGATCAGCTGTGAGGTGCCACAAAATTACGTTCCTCATACAGCAGCACTGCCTCAGGCTGCCACTTTAACAATTACATTAAAGCTTGTTCAACTGTGTTAAACTTCGGATCATACAATAAATGCTTGCAGGAGCCTTGTTATGTCAATAACGTAAGCGATTTTAAAATGATAACAGGATTGATTTGATCAGTGTGAAACATGCTCAATAGGAATAAAACACAGTTATCGTCATGGGAGCTGGCTGTGTCGTGCGAACGCAATGAAACACAGCTAGAATTTATGAATATTGTTATGCATTTTCTTCTTTTGTCTGTGCTCGGGAGCTTGTTCGGGGATTTGCCATTGAAGATTAAATGGGGCCAGCCTGCGACGGAAAATCTGCACCATTGTTACGTCAGTGTGAGAGTTAAAAAAGAACAGTGGACACACCAGAATCATGTCCTCCAAACTTTGCAGGTCTTCACTCTGTTCAGCTATTGCACCTTGATTGCTGACTCTTCTTGATGACAGCTAATGATCAAACACACAGGAAACCCATTAGTGTATAATTACCATGGCTAATGGCACCTTGACACCAGAGGAGTACCCAGAGCACTCATTAATTTAGCTTAAGCAAGTTTGGATACGTTTTTGATCTATTTGTAAGGTCAAATTAGCTCAATCATATGTGAAAAGGTCAGTCAGGCAAAAAAACTGATGTCAAATAAGCGATGTTTATAGCCTAAGTGTGATAAAAGTGTAATGCCTTTAAATGAAGATCAAAATCACAAAAGTCAGACTGACTCCTCTTGATATGACCTTTATAGGACCTACAGGACAGATACATATTGCATGCAAGATCATGTTAGGAATATATATATATATATATATATATATATATATATATATATATATATATATATATATATATATATATATATATATATAAACATTGCCAGGAAGCTGTTAGTCAGTACCATAGAGCTGCCAATTTCACCTCAGTGGACTTCAGGCAGAGGTGTAACCATACAACATGATTGTGTGCCGTCTACATACCCATCATTTGCATAAGCATTTGAATGTCATTCTAAGCAAAACTCCAAACTCTCCTCGTTTCTCGACCCGAATGAAACAAAGCAAATTGATTGGGGAAAAAACATGCTATTAAAAAGAAAATCCATAAAGCCATTTACTTTTGTAAACCTCTCTAGATAAGGCCACCTGCTGCAATTTCCTATTTATTAACCCATGCCAAGGATTGCACTGCCAGATGAATATTTTATATATTTATAGATATGCAAGGGCTCTTTTGCTATTTTATAATATATTTTACTTGTTGTTTAATCAAGAGTTAAGCAGAACCGTGTTTCTAAGGATCGATCGGGAAGGAATATCGATGTCCGAGCTGAGAAATGAGTTTTTTCTGACTGCTTTGAACAAGTTTAAACAAAGTACAGTATCAACTGGAGAGGAGTGTGAATATTGCAGTCGAGATTTCCAATGAAATCAAACATAGCACAAATCAGTTTCCCTCAGTGGCTTATGCTATTTTTTTGCCTGCATTGCGGCGACACAGTATGTGTGCATTCGTGTGTGCATATTTGTGTGTATGTGTGTGTGTGTATATCGCTATACGTGTGTTGTAACTTGGCTCCCTAAACTGCAACCCTCGAGGAGAGCATGCTGGGACCCGAAGGAAGTTTCTTAGAATAGGTTTAATACTGACTGCAAAGCGATGTCCCATGTGACGTTCTTTGTCACTATTCATTCTCCTTACTGCGGAAGATTCCATTGAAATGCTACGAAAACAAGTGCATATCAGGAATGAAGAAAGAGCGGAGCTGGCAAGCATGCCACATTTTTATTGTTTTTATGACATTTTCTGTAAATAAAATCCAGGTAAATCAGCAATAAAAGCTTCCTCTTGCGCTCCAGGGCTAACAATTACTTATGAAGCGTTTTTTTTTAATGCAGTGATTCAAATGAAATCAGTAACCAGCTTACTAATATAAAGTAGGCATAATAGTGTTATTACTTTTGTCAAATAGTGTAATTGATGCAAAAATTAAAAAATAATGGTTTCAGCTACAAATCTCATTACAAACTATAAACTGTTAACCATTAACACTGTTACCAAATGGTTTCTATTATGCAATGTGTGATCATAATTAAACAAAAAATGTATATATTTAAAAAACATTATAGTGAAGTGAAGGCCTAATACTGTCCTAATGGTTGCTAATGGTGTCCAGTAGATACCACCATGTGATCCGCAAGCTGCCAAAAATCTTGGTTCTTAACGGTATTCACTAGAGATAACAGGTGCCAATAAAAATTAACAAATGAACAGTAGAGACACATAGGGTTACAATATTACAGTTTCCAGTGACATCAATACAATTCCCTTTTTGACCATTAAAAAACAAATACTGAGTACTGTATATCAATTCAAATTACAGTAATGAAAAGCATACAAGAAGAACCTCACTTGAAAAAAGGGATTGCTGAAAAAGAACTGCTAGTGTAGTAATAATTCACATGAGTAATAGTAATGAGTCACCAAATAATTCTACACATAAGAGAACATTAGTTGTTTGGTAACATTATAATTAAAATGGCACATGACTACAACTGAAACAAGTAATCTAAAAATGTTAGATTGCACTGGATTATTACTTTACTATTGATACTGGATACTACCTGACTTTTCAGCCATATGTGTTTTTTTCCCAAACCACAAAGTTGGAGGCACACTATTGTATAGAATGTTATTGGATTCCATAACATTAAGATTTCCCTTTACTTGAACTAGGAGATTCAAATCTGTTCTAGCATAACAATGCCAATGTGCATAAATCCAGCTCCTTGAACATATGGTTTACATGGGTTTGATTGGAAGATCTACAGTGGCCTGCTATAAAGCTCTGGCTTCAACCCTATCAAACACAATTGGGATGAACTGAAATGCTGACTGCACCCCAGGCCTCCTCACCTACATCAGTACCTGACTTCACTGAAACCCTTGTAGCTAAATAACACACAAATATCCACAGGCACACTCCAAAACCTAGTGGAGAATCTTTTCATAAGATTGGCATTTATTATAAGAGCAAATGGGGAATAAATGTGGAATGGGATGACGTAGGGTCCGGTGTCCACAATCTTTGTCCAAATAGTGTGTGTATGTTTCTGTATATATATATATATATATATATATATATATATATATATATATATATATATATATATATATATATATATATCTGACTAGCTCTGTCAAATACTTTTGTCTTTCCATATCATGCTTGATTCATGAGCTTATGTTAATTCGTAAATCATTAGTCTTAGCTACTTAGCTAACAAAGATTCCACTTACACATTATCCTTAGCATTACCGAGTACAATTGAAAATTGTTACACTGTATAACCTCTGAAAATCTAGCTAGCTACAGCACTATAGTCTAGCTCACTCAATTGATAGCACCTTCTATGTTCCTGTAGACTGGATGCTGAGCTGTGAAATGCTTCCATGTACACGTTTTTGCATAATTGTACTGACTGTTGTCACCTCAGTACAAGTAAAATAAATATTATTTTATTATTCTACTAAAAATATTGTCACCATGAGCCAGGTTCCTTGAGTACTGTAAAGAGACAATGTGTAATTTGTTACATTCCAATTCTGGGTACAGTTGCCATGCAATTTCCTTTTCATTTCTTTTCTTTTTTTCTGGCATTAAAATAGTGCATAGATTGCTTTTTTCCACTTCTTCTTCTTCTTCTTTTTATTTTTTTGAAGGTTCAAACTGTCACATAGCACTATTAAACTGTCTGGATTACTAATAATTTTTAAAAAAGTGTATTTTACATTACCATCTTAGCACGTCTGTATGCACTTTTCCCATACTGTTACTTGACATAAAAAATATAATTAAATTTTTAAAAAAATGTAACTGAAATGACCATCCCTAGGTGTCATCTTGGCATTGTATAGAAACATAAATGGAATTAAAACAGTGAGAATAATATCACATAACACAAGGGGTTGCAGAGGGCCTGAACATTTCCCTAAACCCAATCTGAGTGTCAGAAGTGTGCCACCTGAGTATAAGCAGAGGTTCGCTGAGGAATAGCAGGATTTTCTGCATTATGCAGCACATACCTTCCCCCCCTCTTTTTTTCTGCAGCTGAAGTAATTGTTAATCTCCCTAGTGCCCTGGACTTCAGCACCTGGTAACATAGTGTTGCTGCTGGTTAATCTGCTCACACGAGTTCTGGTGAGAGGTAGACCTCAATTAGCTCGGTTAATTTAGTAAGTGCAGAAGAAAAGAAAAAAAATGCAGATTTAGAGAGCAGAACTTCTTATACGTCTTTTAACTTCTTTTGAGTGATCTCAGTAAGTAATAGAATTCGTGGCTGACAAAGAGAGATTAAATACCCGAGAGGAGCTGCAGACTGTGTGTGTGTGTGTGTGTGTGTGTGTGTCTGAGATTAAAAAGAGTCAGAGGGTTAATATGAAAATGCTCTGCCTCAGGTGAGAGAGTAAGGTAAAAGAGGTGGTGGAGGAAAGGGGGAGGGTTATATACAAAGGAACAAAAGTGGGGAGGAATGAAGGAAGGAAAGAAGGAAGGAAGGGGAGGCTCAGAAGTAATATAACTAGAAAATAAAGGAACTTTGAGTGCACTAAAAGCAGCCAATGGGTGGAGCGCAGAAAAGGGAACGTTTGTAAATCAAAACACGATCCCGCAGGTAGATGTGGCAGACGAGAGAACCTAAAGGATTGCACATGAAGGAGGAGGGGAAAAAATGTAAATAAAAAACATCAAATAGACAGAAGAAGAACAGGCGAGATAAGGATAAAGCGAAAGAGAGTTATGTTACAGTCTGGTGACGTTAGAGTTGTGGCTGCTGAATGAGAAGCACAGAAGAAGGAAGTACAGAACTGTTAGCTAGCTGAGGGAGTGGGAGTAATCCCTTGCAAGAAAGTGGATAAAGTGACAACGTGAAAGAGAGGAAGAGAGAACCAAGTTAAAGAGAAAGTGGCGGGACACGGCAAGATTGTTTAAAATGAAACTGCAAGCAAACACTCACAGGTAGAACAGGTTACAGAGAGACGGCGACACAGTACGATACTCGAGACAGACAGCAGCAAAAGGAGACATAACACAACCATGTTGATAAAAGAGTACAGGATATGTATGCCTCTTACTGTGGAGGAGGTAAGTGTGTGTGTGAGAGAGAATGTAAGTGTGTAAGTGCTGACGTTCGAATTTCCTCTTTGTTTACACGGTAAACTCACACAAATGTCCAAGTTCAAGATGTTATTGTGCTCGTTGCTCTCTGAACTCTGTGAACTCAGAGCCACCAACTCGTCCCGAGTGAATAGTTTAAGCCTTTGATCGGAGACAGATAAAACTTTAACTGGGAAAATTGTACGTTGAAGAACAGCTCCAGCATGTGTGTGTGTGTGTGTGTGTGTGTGTGTGTGTGTTTTCCCTTTCATTAAACAAGTCAGACAGGTTAAAATGTTTATCACTGCAGGCTATAAGCAGAAATCCCACAAAACATATTCATCAGGCTTTTTTATAGGAACATCAACCCAGATGAACAAGTCGGCCAGCTTTCACCTCAGATGCTGTCTGGTCGGGTTGGTTGCAATTAATCGGATGAATGTTAAGATAATGAAATCCGCCGATGCATTCGTAGTCACCACGAGGCTGAATGTTCTTAAGCGCAACAAAACGGTCATGTCTTGTCTTGTTCCTTTAGGCTAAATGTTGAAAAGATAAAATACACACACAAAAAAAACGAGTGTATCATAATGAATGAATTGTCCTATATCAATAAAGCACTATATATGCACAAATGAAAGTGCAAATATAGGAAAGTTTCACTGACTGGTTTTGATGAGTTAACAGTGGGAGTGGGATTATTGGAAATTATATTTTGCATTACTGAGGCACAAAAATAGCTCACTTTTTTTTTTAAATGACAATGCAAACAATAAAACATTAAAATCGTTTATGAAATGATTATTTATATAAGAGACACGGTTTATATTCAATTTTTCTGTCTCATATTAGTTCCTTTAAGTTACTTTAATAAAATAACAAATAATTGGCGCATTTGTGTTGCCAAGACTTGTGTTTATGTAACATGTGAGAAAGAAAATACTAATAGTAACTAGCATTAAGAAGAAGAAGTAGAAAAATATGAAGAAGATAAAGGAGAAAAAGAAGAAGAAGAAAAGGAGGAAGTGAAGGAGGAGGAAGGACAAAAAACTTAAAAATGACAAAAAATGTAACTCTTCTCTCTCTATAATCCAGTACAGAATTGGTCAGCTGTACATGATCAACAAACACAGCGACGAGCAGAGTGGAGAAGGGGATGGTGTGGAAGTCATCCGGAACGAGCCTGAAATACACCCTAAATACGGGTCTGGCCAAGTCACTGAGAAGCGTATTTACCTCAGCAGGTAAGACGACACACACCTCTCAATTACACTATCACTATTATCTCGATCTACCTGATCATTTTGGGGTTTTTTCTGTAAGAGAAATTACATTCCATATGTATAGAAGTACAAGCTAGCCTATTAAACATTGTTAGACAATCAGCATCCATAATTTCCTGGCGAATGCTTCTTTTACTTCTACTACCCCTTAACTTCCTTACCTTCATCAGCTGTGTCAGGTAGCATATCGGCGGAACGTGGAGTCTTTATCTTAACACGCTCACAGCACTAATTATTCATCTTTTATAACATTTAATTTGTAGGCAGCTGTCTTAAAACCCTAACCTTTACTAAAACACATACTCATTTCCTCTCGCTCTTTAAGACGGAGGAAACTGCAGCAGCAGTGTTTGTGCTTTTTTTTTCTTATCTTTTTTAAATATCATTCATCAGTGATGCTCGAGTACAAATTGAATGCTATTCCATTCGAAATCCAACTGTAAACTGTGTTCAGCGCCATGGAATGAATGAGTTCCGGCAGTTCTTATATTTGTACATAGAACTATTTTTTTTTTCAGGCTCCAAATCTAATAGAATCAGTGTTGCATTCTCACAAGCATTAGCATTTAGATTATGCATGCTGAATCAGGAGTAAGTGGAAGAATGAGTAAATAATTGCAAAGACACATATTTGTGAAGCAAAGTACTTTTGGCTCAAATGGCTTGAGAATTTTTTCCACTCTACTCTGCTCTTATCTGGACTGCCGAATACAACTTTCTACAAATCACCACACACACACACACACACACACACACACACACACACACACACACACACACACACACACACAAAACACAAAACACAAAAACATAACCTGCATGAACACAATCCTGAGAGGGCTCAGAGTATAAAACAAAAATAATGTTACTGGCAGAAGTCGAATACATTTTTCAAACCATCACTTTGTTAGAAAAGGCAAGAGAAGCACTAAGACTCTGGTTTAATGATCTGGTCAGGGGTTAAAACCCCAGCAGTGCTAATCTGCCACTGTTGGGCCCTTGAGCAAGGCCCTTAACCCTCTATCTGCTTCAGGGGTGCTGCATAATGGCTGACTCCAGATTTCTAACAAGCTAGGATATGTGAAGAAAAGACTTTCATTCTGCTGTGTTTATGTGATAAAGGCTGCTTTATTTTGCTGAAATAATGACTATAGGGGAACAGTTCGGGCTATAGGAACATGTCCTTTAGGCATCAGAGCGACAGAGGGAGAAAAAAAAAAGAGAGAGGAAAGAGAGAGAGAGAGAGAGAGAGAGAGAGAGAGAGAGAGAGGAACACTGTGGACATGACAGTCGACATGTACAACTTTTTTTCTCATATGTCTTGTTTGCGCCACCCACCCATCTACACATCTGTTCCTACATCTATCACTGTGTTCCTGCGGTTACAAATCTGCACTGCTCTGTCATTTATTACAGTACAGAGGTCTTGCTTTCTCTCACTCACTCTCTTTTTCGCTCTGGATGGCGTTTTTGTCTTTGTGAAACGTTCATTTTATAGCCTACAAAGTTTTATGTGTCAGAGGTCTGCCAGCAGTTAACAGCCTTCGTTTACTTTATCCCACACCACTGACAACTCGAACAGCACAATAATAACTGATCAAAGTGTCTGATAATACTTGAGTTTCTTTTTCTCTTAGTAAATTACCATCCTGGATAAAGAAGTTTGTCCCTATGATCTTCTATATCACGGAAAAGGCTTGGAATTTCTACCCATACACTATCACAGGTAAGTAACAGTAACCCATCACATACTGCACATATACATATCAATCATCCATATGTGGGTCTTCCTCAAACTGTTACCAGAGTCACAAAGGCACATAATTGTACTTGTTGTCTTTGGATGTGGTAGCATTCAATTTTCCCTTCAACTTGAAGTAGGAGACCCAAACATGTTCCAGCATGACAATGCCCCTGTGCACAAAACCAACACCATGAACATATGGTTTACATGGGTTGGAGTGGAAAATCATGCTTGTCCTGCCTTAAAGCTCTGACCCCAGTTGGAATTCTGACTGCACCCCAAACATAACCTTAAATCAGTGTCTAATTTAACTAATGTGGAGCAAACGGGGAGAAAAATATGGATTAAATATTGATTGGAATGTTCAAAAAGAAAATATTAATGTAATGGTCAGGTATTCATACATTTTGGTCTATAAAAATAGTTTACATAAATATACAGACATGAACGATGTCGGGGGTTTTTTTGCATCAAAAAAAAAAAAAAAAAAGAAATAATTGGATTGTAAATATTTCTACGTTTTTTTTTTTTTTCAAACATGCTATTTAAAAGTGACAATGTATCTGGAAATATGTCAAATGCTTTTTTGGCAAGGCACATCAGCTGTATGTTTACAGATACAAAAATAAAAATGATGCCTGTTGTGAACCATGGAGTGGCTGCTTTACTGCATCTGGTACAAGGAGTCTTGAATCTGTACAGGGCACAATAAAATTACAAGACTACTAAGCATTTCTGGAACAAAACGTACTGCCCAGCATCAAAAACTGCTGTCTCTATTGGAACTTATGGGTCTTTCACAGGGATGATGACCTAAAACGGCCCAAAATATAATGAAGTAGGGGAAGTGGTAGCTCAGTGGTTAAGATGTTGTATCAGATGGTTGTGAGTTCAAATCCCATCACTGCTGGGCACTTGAGCAAGGCCCTTAACTCTCAACTGCTCAGTTGTATGAATGAGATAAATGTAAGTTGCTGTGGATAAGGGCATCTGCTAGATGCTGTAAATGTATGTAGAGACTATGGCTCTTCTAGAGTTCTTCTTCTCAGCTATGTTCCCACTGATTACAAATACTGAACCTTTTGAGTGCACAAGGGCTAACAAACCCTCATCTCCATTCCCATGACATATCAACAGTAAACATTATCCCAAATTAATGTTCCATTTTCATGAAAAAGACAAATGATGGAACCTAGATTGTGTGCTTTGAATGTAAGAACTTAATAACAGAAAACACAGGATTTCTCTTTGGCATGCCTGCTATTGGAAACAGAAACACTTGATGTAAAAAGTATTTATGAATGGTGTTGCCTGTTTGTTTGCTTTTTTTTTTTTTATCAAGTCTATTACACATACCTATGTGTGTGTAATGGTTTTATACTATGTCTACAGTTAGACTCAGTGCCCTAAGGTTAATGATTTCATAATAGTGTTTTATTATATTTTTATCTGTAGGTTTTTTTATTATGTTGTATATAAGCTGTGAGAAATGCTTGAGTCGGTGAAACTGAGTGTGCACGTTCCGTATCCTGCGCCAGAGAAATCCTTGACCGTAGCTCTCTCTCTCTGTTTTTCCCTCCTCATTCGTTCCTATTCCACCTGCGTCTGATGGCATTGTTGCTACAGAGTACACAGTAAGTAGCCTTGTATACCGACTTTAACTCAGATGCAGTCCTGATGCACTCAGTGACCATCTGAATGTATCCTATAACCAGCACTTCCTCTCCCTTCCTCTCTCACGTTCTCTCTCTGCCTATATATCTCTTTCTTTCTCTCCTTTTTTATCTCTCTTTGCCCAGTGCTCCTTCCTTCCCAAGCTGAGCATCAAAATCGAGACGCATTTTGAAAACAACAATGGGAGCAATGAGAATGTAAGTACAGTGGTGATAATATGTGCACACTGCGAGTGTGTGTGTGTGTGTGTGTGTGTGCACGTGCACTCTCCACTAATCTTTTTAAAACACAGCTACCTATTCATCCGCATGCTGTGCCCTCACGGTCCTTGTAAGAGCCTCTCTGCTTCTAACCTTCATCCTGAAGGAGGTAGAAATACTGTGAGAAGAAGTTTTTGCACTGTTTCAGTTCAAGAGACATGTTTTAAAAGAACAGGGCTGTTGGTTGGTATGTGGTGGGTGAGTAAAGCAGGTTTTGATAGTGTTGATGTTGGTTTTGGATGCACTCAGTGACTGACAAAAAATTGGCTCAGCCTCAAAGTGCCCTCTCCTATTAAGCCATGCAAATTATGGCTGTACAAGTCCCAACCTGCCTCTGCCGAGCCATCGCTCTGGATCTTCCCACAAATAGACTACACACACCCAGACATTCTCACAGCATGCCGGGCGGAAAATGTTCCGGTGCTCAAACACACGAGTTCACAAATGTTTGCAACAGGGTAATGGGAAACAACATGCATGAAAAGTGTCAACACAAGAGCAAGAGCAAACAATAGAGCAATGCTCCAGAGTGAGAACGACACAGACAGTGAGACACAGAGAGAGAGAGAGAGAGAGAGAGATTGAAGGCAGCGCAGGCAGAAGGCAGAATGAAAAATAAATAAAAAGAGGAGGAGGCAGGTCAGAGACTCGTATACAGAGACTGATATTGCAGTAGTCACTGATGACAGAATCCCATGCTGCTTGTTTTTATCCTGTCCAGCTCTCCTCACTTTCATCCTGGCTGCTGTAAAAGGCACCTGCTGCGCCGCAGAGCCAAGGCCGCTCTGCCTCTGCTCCCTCAGTGGCTCGCTCTCAATTGCGAGGTGAGCAGACTTGGGCAAAGATCCCTTCGCCTGCAGTTGTTTGCATAAATCACTGGCTTTTGAATTCAGCAGACTTTCGTCATTGTATGTTTTCCATACAGTGTCATGCCAAGGGTGTGCTCGAGAACGTTGCTACAGTTAATATTGTTATGGCTTAGGTGTAACACTGGCATTCCGTTTCAAGTTATATTCGTATTGTTTAGTATGTTACATCATTTCCATACTCATTTTTTCTTTGTTTGTTTGTTTCATCAAACTCACGATGCATCCATTTGGCTTTGCAAATTTCTGCCATGACAAATGATTTCCAGGCTTCGGCACATTTGGCTGTTGGCTTTTAGTTCACAGACCCCATTGTGAGGATGTTAAATGATTGTGACTTTCTATCTTGCCCTTGCCATGCTGTGCTGTCACTTGCACGGTCATGTGACTCACTTTGGTGTCACCTGGGCAGGTGTTCGAAGACAAGCCCACACCGCAAGACAGCGTCTGCTTCTTGGATATACTGAGTGACCCGATTCCGGAAAAGTATTACAAAAAACATGAGGTACCCACCCACACACACATACTCCCCACCCACACACACATACTCCCCGCACACACACACACACACACACACGACTTAAAAGGACCTTTCATTGGTCTAATTATTAATGCCTACATGGAAATATAACCGTAATCAAATTCTCAGTATCCAAATGGAAAGTTTGGCTTTTGATATATTTAAGAAAAGATTGAGGAAAAGTCAAATGTCCCCACAAGGTCAAAACTGTCACATACTATATTCCTATCCTTGTGGAGACATTAGATCCCAACCCCCCCTATCCACACATTCCCAAACACAAGAACATTCTGCTATAATTGGTTATGATGTGAGAAAGATCCAAAAGCCAGACACTAAAAATACAATATACACACAACCACACAGGCACACACTCCATAACACACACACACACACACACACACATTTATACTTTTATCTTTTTGATTAATTTAATTAATTTTCATAGTACTTTTGCTACAAAAAATCCACACCTACAACTCAACACAAGTCATTTTTCTTAATCCTGACTCCCCAAGGTCAAATTTGGTCTCCGTAAGCAGATAAATACATGCCTACACACACAAACACACACACTGTAGAGATAGAGAGGAAATTCTGGTTTGGAGTAGTAAATCATTAAACAGCGCTGTGGACTTTCTTGTTTATCGTTGTGCTTAACAGCCGTAAATCTAACGGGCGAAATCATTTGACTGTTAGGGGTTAGTTAGGACGCTGCAACAAAACCCCATACTAGGAGTGCTCCTTCTGCTAATTATCACAGGGAGGCGATGCATCATAGGTGGTCTGCGTAATTACCGCAAGGCCATAGGGCATACATACTTATTACTACACATGAGATTAGACAAGAAATCTATCTTGCTATCGGAATCTGAGAGAACACAATGTGTCCTCTCTCAGGCATGAGCATGTGTGGATGTATGTAATATGTGTGTGACTGATTAACCCACGCAGGACCTGAGCTGCTGGGTGTCAGACAGGACAGGGCGTGGCCCCCTGGTGGATGGCTGGAGAAATAGCACCAAGCCAATCATGTGTTCCTACAAGAGAGTCCAGTGCAGCTTCGAAGTCTATGGGTTCCAGGGCCGGACCGAAGAGTTCATCCACAGGGTGGGTTTCTAGGAATAATCTATTTGGCACTGTTATATGATAAGTGGTGCCCGATGTAAAATAGTGTTTCTTGCTTCCACTGTAGAATATCCGTGACATCCTGCTGGTAGGACACAGACAGGCAGTAGCATGGATGGACGAGTGGCATGGTGAGTGTAAATGTTTTATAAAAAATTATTAAATTAAACCTTTATTTTTAAGTTATCCATTCAATCTGTCTGTCTCTTTCAATTTATAAAATCGATTAACTAATATCTGCACTTACACTGCTCCCTGTTACTCTCAGATAAAAGAAACCTATGCATTAACTCTATCTTATATTTATCTATCCTCTATCTTATATTGGGTTCTTCATAAAAAAAAAAAGAATGCTATTTATTACTGTACTTCACATAAAAGTATATAACAGGGTCCCTTTGACCTTTGGGTTAATTACATTGCTTTTCTCGCCAATATGACCATCTTCTCAAATCCAAGCGATTCAAGTGGTTTCAATGCAGCTTTATTCAGGCATCATACATACGCTGCACCTCCTGCATAATAAAGCACTAATGTGATTTGGTGTGTGTGCCTGGCTAACATGGCTTTGCGTTTGCATTGTGGCAGGGATGAACCTGGAGGAAGTGAGGGAGTTTGAGAAGCAGCTGCAGCAGAAAACGAACCAGAAGATGAAGGATGGCATGAGCATCTCAGGTACTGTCTCAAAAGCTAGAGAAAAAGGATCCAGGGAGGGGGAGTGATTAAGAGTGGCAGTAATCGAGAAATAAAGAGCGTGCCTGAGGATAACGGAGAAGATCCGGAGAAAATATGGAAGGGAAGGACTGGTAGAACAAGTGGGTAGTAGTGGTGATCTTAAATAATGTGGTGCTGCCATGCTTTATGAACTCAGCTGGTCTTTATACAAACAACATAATTCATCCTCCCATGCTATGCTACAATAATGACACTACTGGCATGCTTGAGCGTGTGTGTGTGTGTGTGTGTGTGTGTGTGTGTGTGTGTGTGTGTGGAGGGTCATTCAGAGCCTCCCACCCGCTTCTGTTGGCAAAAGTGCAACAGCACACAGTGCTAATGATAATCCTGATAATAATTACAGTCCAGTGGGTGATATCCCCTGACTTTGAGCTCCTGATGAAAAACCATCATACTCTCATCTAACAGCCCACAGGTCCTAAGGCAGCATGTGCCTCTACTGCCCCTTTAGGCAAAGCAATGCCATTGCTCCTTTCTCAAACCACACTATCGAGAAATCCCCTCCACTACATATCTGGTCATGCATTTTACTCTGTGGAACACGAGCGCCTGCAATTTTTATCCTCACATCTTAAAACAAGCAGAATTCCCCAAGCAGAGGGTTATTTAAAAGGTTAAAGAGAGCGCCGTGCTTTCGATTCGTCTGCGCATGTTTGAGCATCTCTCCACAGACATCTCTTTTTTGTTGATTTTTCATCCACACTCTTGTTCCCCCTTCCACCTCTTTCACAGGCTCAGTTGCTCCTGTACGTCCCTCCTTCTCGCGCTCGGTCTCAGTCACGGATGCTTCGTCACTGAAGAAGATGGGGGTGAACACCGTGGATATTACAGACTCTTCATCATCATGTTCCTCCACATTCAAGAGCCCTCAGAGGCTGAATTCATCATCAAACTAATGCCGCACTACTGCCTGTTAAATCAAACACACCTGCCTGTTACTTTCCAAAGCTGTTGAAGAATCCATTAGGACATGCACAATCAGCAATATGTTTGAAATCTATAAGCTATGCACAGATGTGGTTTTTTTTTTTTTACTGTTGCAAATTCATTCTCTCTAGCTAGTTTTCTCTATCAATCATAGATGATGAAGGTAAACCTCTTCCTCAAAAACACATGAAGCAACCACATCTGTATGAACTGCTGCTACATTAAACAGACAGTGCTTCCCAGCTGCAGTAGCTATCCTATATCTATGCCTTAGAGTAGCTGGGCTTGTTCAGATAGACATAGAACAAAAACCTTACCATTCATCCCACCCTCAAGCACTACCAGTTATACTCATTTGAGCCTGCCAGTTATAAACAGCGTTGACAATGTCAGTGAAGTCAAAAACCTTAGACAAACTGACATTCTCTTCATTAAACCCTGCTAGCATTCTATATTGTTTACACACACTAACACCTCCTCATTTGCTTCTCCGTTTGACCCAGATCGACAATTTGTCTTTACATGCCTCCAGGCCTGCTTCATTAAAACTTAACTATCTTATACCATTAACAGGACTCACTAATGCACCAGCAATACCTACAGTACTGTCCACTTCCTGCATACGTTCTGTTTTTTTGCCGTTTTCCTGTGCAGGATTTTTAGATCTGCAAAACAAAGAGGTATTTTTTTAATTAGTCACACTATGGTGCACATTGTATATTTCGATTTGACATTGCAAAACAATACCTGATCTTGTGAAGAATGCACAATTATGCCTGTTCAGTTGCAATGTAGACATATGGCATCATTACTGAACATGCTAATGGGTTGAGTGGAACACACAAGGTTAACCTTGTTAGATTTTTTTGATATATGTAAAGTATGAGCACCAATATTACAGTCAAAAAACAAACGTGTATGTAACTAAAGTCTGACCAGCTGTTTTTGCCTGGATAGAATAGATAGCATTGGTCCCGAGATTTTAATGCCTAACTGAAAACCTTGGATAAATGGCCCTACCTATCCTGATTATTAGATACAGGCAGATCTGCATGTATTCAAATGGGAACCACACAATTATTTTATGGATTTAATAATAGAATAAGAAAAAAACAACTCAGGGATTGCATTGTTTTACTCTGATCTTTTAGTTCTCATTTTGTTAAATTTACCTACTGTTATGTTAATTACTTCATCAAATCAAAGTGGACATATCCAGCTAAATTGCCAGGAAAGTTGATCCCATCCAGGGTGACTTTTTTCACAATGAGTCCAGGGTTATTGGGACAGGTTTCGAATCCACAGTGTCCCTGATAAAGTGAAAGATAAAGATGAATGAATTGGTGTCCAGCCACCAGTTTACTCAACTGAAAGAAAGAGTCATGCTACTTTTAAATGACTTCGAATAAGTTTTTTTTCCCTCTGTATTTGTATTGTATTTAAACACTTTCCAAAACTGTTTGGAACTACACCATATTGCCTTAATATCTAGTCCAGTCTCTTTTTATGTACATATTTACCATTAGTTAGAGTCTGATTTGCTGCCTATTCATTTTTTTAGCTACCAGAATTCTAATCTTATCAAAAAATCATATATAGCCAGGCTAACATTATGAATCATAGCCATTTATTGTTAGCAAATAAGCAAACTTACCTCAGTACACTTTTTAAAAAATGTGAGAGTTCATGGCTTCCATGGATGTGAAGAAAACACCCTTTATTTGAGGCTTTCTTTCACTCTTACATACCAAAAGCTTTTACTGAGGCAGAGCCAGAGAGGCTTTCCCTCCACTTCAACACTGCTTTATCTATTTTCACACACTGGATCATGTTTTGTTTTTTGTTTTTTTTGCATTGATGACTTTAATTGAATGCCTCAAATTGAAATGTATAATAATAATGTATAATAAAAAAGGGCAGATGCACATTCACTTGATTATATCATATATCATTAGCAAAATGAGAAAAGAACAGACTGAGTACTCTGAAGCTCTTAATACAAATTGTGAAAAATAATACAAATTAATGAGGTAAACTTATACTAGTATATTTCACTACAAATAAAAAACAAATACAAATGAGCTGTAAAAAAAAACAAACAAAAAAAAAAAATAAAATATATATATATATATATATATATATATATATATATATATATATATATATATATATATATATATATAATGTATGTAAACAATATGACTTATTCAATTGGAAATAGCTATTGTTCCTTAATGGTTAAAGTCCTCCCTGCTTTTTTTATTTTATTTTTTATTTTAATTTTTTTTTGGGGGGTGGGAATCAAACGCTGAAGAAAATATCACATGCTATTATATGTTTATTAAAGATGTACTGTATTTTTTTTTTTAGTAAAGTAGGTCTGGGGAGCTGAAAGAAAAATGTATGATGTAAAAATGCTGATGTAAGTTTGTATCATTATTGTCATATCAGGGAAATGAACCCAGGATCCTCCATTTGTGATTATTGTGTGGCATATTCTACTAACACACCATAGACGAGTGTCTGTGCCGTTCAGTTACAGCCGTCTCTTTTATCTCTTTGATCTTGTATCTCTAGCGTCGGACATCTAATTTTTTCTCTGCTATATCTGTTTCCTTGCAGCAAAATGTACTCTGGTGTTACATGGAGTTCACTGAGAGAAGAATGATCTTTATACAACTGGCTCTTAATTATATAGTATGAAGACATAAAGTTTGAGTTACTAGGTTAGAGGAAAAGGTTTATCAGCTGTAATAGCCATAGTGTCTGATTAGTGGGTGCTGATGTTTGTGCTACAGTATGTGCTTCTCTTTTTCTTTTTCTTTTTTCCCCTTTCCCTCATTTTCCTTCTTCCGCCAAGGAAGGATGCCCCAGTGCAAAAGCCTTTCGCAGCCGGTTTATAAATGAGATTAATTAAAGCGATTCGCATAAACACAGCCACATTGACTTCCAGTCTTACCGACACACATGCGCGGCAATCGTTGGATCACCTGTCTGCCAACTAAATTAAAGTGAAACAGGCTGTTGGGAAGGTATTAAGTACTTCTGGTATGCCCTTAAACCAATATTGCCTGAACCCCAAATGACCAAACAACCCTAATGAGTTCAATTGATGTTGTTCCTGAATGAAATGGCGTCATTTGTCACTTCAAACACTCTACATCACTAACAAGCAGATGGTCTAATTCACTGCATTTGTGTAAGTCTGGATTGGTTTGAGAAAGAGGACAAAGCATAATGAAAAATAAAAGTACTTCTACTGTAGTAATAATTCATTTTAAATAAATTACTCAAGATATTACAAGAGTTAAAGAAAAAAAAAGATTTATTAGAAAGCTGCAATGATTAAAGACCATCCAGTGAACTTGTTGATCGCTCAGTGGAGAATAGACAGAAAGGCTATGTTAACCTGGATAACCACTGTTATATCTCACCACAAAATAAAACATCTTACCATACACAAAATGAACTTTGAGGCAGATAGGCTTCAAAAAGCTGAGGCTACATTGGGCACAGACGTACCGACATTGGACTGCTGAAGACTGGTCTGATGAATCTGGATTTCTGCTGAGGCACACAGATGGTAGGGTCAAAATTTGGCACCAACAGAAGGAATAAATGGAACCAATCTGCCTCGTGTCCACAGTCGATACGGATCAGAACCTCAAAGAAATGATTCCAGTATCTTGTGGAATCCATGCCAATTAAAAATTGAGGTGGTTTATAGAGCAAAGCAAGACCCTGCCCAGTATTATTTATGTTCCTAATAAAGTGCTCATCTTTTTTGCTTTCAAAGAGAGATTAGAATAAGTGGCCTTGCATTTATATAACACTATACAGATAATGCCGCTAAAATCTGGGAGCAGTCTAGGATATTAATTAGACACCAGTCTTGGCTTTGTGTTGTCTGTGTAGATAGAGTTGTGCAGACAGATATCTATGGAGAGGGTTCATATCCAGCACAACCCCCTAAAAGAATTAAAGATACAAATGTATATCTGAATTTTGTGTTTAGAGATAACAAATTTGGACTCAAGTTCTCACTCATTTAGACTTCTCAAAAGTATTGGGACACCTGACTTTTCCAGCCATATCTCGTTCTTCTGTTACCACAAAGTTGGAGGTTTACAATTGTATAGAATGTCATTGGATGCAGCAGCATTCCATTTTTCCAGAAGACCCAAACCTGTTCCAGCATGACATTCTGCTTAAGCATACACAAAGAAAGCTCCCTGAAGATATGGTACACATGGTTTGGAGTGGAAGATCTTGTGTGGCCTGCTAGAGAGTTTTAACCTCGACCCTATTAAACACGTTTTGAATGAATTAGAACGTTGACTGCGCCCCAGGCCTCTTCAATCTACATCAACATAAGCACACTCCAAAATCTGGAGGAACATCTTCTGGGAAGATGTTCCTCCAGATTCTGGTATAAACGTGGGAGTCCACATAATACCACATAAATTAAATCCAAAGAAACATGTCAAGGGTCAAAACGGAAGAACAGCCATCACAGGAACTTACAAAAGCAAGTGTTGTCAAGACTTTGCTTTAATTTAAATGTTCATTCAATTTAAACAGAAAAGGGTAAAAGAGAAAGGGGAAAGGGCCCTCTGCTGTTCTGGATGAAAAATTTCCTTAATGGGTGTAACATGGATTTAATGTTTAAATGTTATCAGCATGCAGTGTAGATGCATTCTAACTAACCACATGTATAACAGTACATTATGGACTTATGTTTAGTTTGCACAAAATTACTTTGAAATATTAACTGTGATTGCATTTTTTGAGGCAAAATATACTGTAGCTTCTAGATAAAATGTGCTTTTTTTAGCTTTATAATTAATCGACATTATATAATTTTCATAGGGATTAGAATTATGATTAATTACCCATTTTAATTGATATAATTATTATTATAATTGATTTGATGTTTTATGAATTTTCATCTACCAGGTTTTCCTTATTATATTACAGCTACCTGCCTGGTAGGCTAAAAGCTTTCACACACATTATCCAAGACGTGTCCAGCCAGCCAAATTTGGAAAGCTGCTCTTATCCATTATTATCAAATTTTCAAGTATCATCCTTCTATCCTCCTTTTAAAAAGCATATACATACACACATATATATATATATATATGTGTGTATGTGTATGCAAGACAGGTTCCACTTGGAACAGGTCTTGTAAGGGTCCATCAAAGAAGTTGAGTCCACGTGCTGTGTGTCAGGTGCAGAATTAGCTCCATCATTGCTTTGCATCATTGCATTGTCAGTGCTCAGACTATACTTTGTGCACTGCAACAAGTCAGTTTGCATGGCCGTTGTCCCAGAAGGAAGCTTTTTCACAAGCTGGCTCACAAGAAAGCCTGCAAAAAGTATGCTAGAGACGACCTTTCCAAGAGCATGAACTACTGGAACCATGTCCTGTGGTCTGATGAGACTAAGGTTTAGATTTAGGTTAGGTTTTGGTTTAGATGGTGTCCATAATGTGTGGTGATGCCCTGATGAGGAGAACCAAGAAAATTGTGTCTTGCCTACTGTCAAGCATGGTGGTGGTAGCATCATGGTCAGGGGCTGCATTAGTGACCCCAAACACATTGCCAAGATGACAGCTGCTTTGCTGAAGGTAAAGGTGATGAAGTGGCTAAATATGTCTCCTGACCTGAACCCTATTGAGAACCTGTGGTGCATCCTTAAACGGAAGGTGGAGAAGCACCATGTGTCTAACATCCAGCAGCTCTGTAATGTCATTATGGAGGAGTGGAAGAGGATTCTAGCAGCAACCTGTGCAGCTCTGGTGAATTCCATGCCCAGGAGGATTAAGGCAGTGGTGGATAACAAAATAACAACACTTTTGACACAGTTTTGGCATGTTCACTTAGGGTGTTCTTACTTCTGTTGACAGATTTTTTGACAATAATGGTTGTATGTTGAGTTATTTTCAGAGGACAGTAAATCTGTACTGCTATACAAGCTTCACATTGACTACGCTAAAATATATCCAGGGTTCATTTCTATAGTACTGTCCCTTGAGAAGATATACAAAAATGTTTGCTGAAATGTGAGGGGTGTACACATTTTTGTGAGATACTGTAGTTCCCATTTGCTGTTATAAAAACCTCCACTCTCCTGGGAAGATGTTTCATGAGATTTTGCAGGGTGCTTGTGTAGATTTGTGATCATAGAGCCACAAGGACAATAATAAAGTCAGGTACTAATGTCAGACTTTAAAGGTACTGATGTAGGTGAGCTGAGGAGGCCTGACGTGCAGTCAGTGTTTAAATTCATCCCATAGGTTTTCAGTAGGGTTGAGGTTAAAGCTCTATAGCAGGTCACTTATGATCTATCACTCCAAACTATGGAAAAAGTCCAGGTGGGCTGTTTTTTGTGTAAGAATTATGAACTAACATTATATTTCTGATCTCCCCTCTCCAATCCTGCATAAACACACATATTTACACATTACATGTGAGCAAAGCAACCTTCCCCCCACACACACATCACCGCTAGCTCACACACTCCTCTGAGAGACGAGATGTTTGCAAGGCATTCATTGAAATTCAGATCCTAAATATGGCAATCAGCGCAACCATAAAGGATCCAAATTTAATTGGCCCACCCAGGGCATTAATTCCACAGTTAGTGCCGCACTGCAGAGCAACATATGCTCCCTAATGAATCCCAATGCTTCCTAATAGGACACATTTTATTGATCCACAGAGCCGGAAATACAGTCTCTACTAAATGCCTCCACATGGGCGTGCAGGGTCATGGGTATGGCACGTACCCACCGAGCGAAGCAACAAACACACTCCTGTACACATTTACAAAAATACCATAACACACACACACACTTACACACACGTATATATAGCATCCCACACATGGGTCATTATGCATCATTATGGAGACTTCACCCTATGACAAACAGCCAAAAAGCCTCTCCTCCCCACACATGAGAGGAATAGTAATGAGTGTCGGAGAAAGAGAAACGTCCAGCCCATGCAATCTTCCCCATGTCACACGGTTCTGTCTGTAAAGACTCAATCATGCATTTCTCTTTTTCCCCCCTGCATTTCTGTTACAGCATCAGCTAGCTGCTTTCGAAATCTTTATCTCACTTCTTTTTTTGTCTCTTTTTTTATTTCCTTTACAGTTTTCCTTTCATCAGCTACACTTATCTCTTGCATTCAGATTCACACCTCCCAGCCTCCAGTATTTGCGTTCTGAAGCACAGAGAGAATTCTTTTTCATCAGATCTGGTTTCATCTCACATCCTTCCTCGTTCTCTTCTCGGTTTAGATGAATTCACAAATTGGTTTCGCCAGATGAGGATCAGTTTCCTAATCTGCCACAGGCCGTACCTAGTGCCGAACTCTTGCGCTATTATTAGAATGAATTATGTTTTGAGGAAAGTGGCCAAATGAGTAACCTATGCAAGTGGCTCATGCACACATACTAACGGATGCACATCGTGTTGCACTCCCACATCATGCATATTAACGAGGGCCTGCTCTCAGCATTGAGGCACCGAATGACCATGAGTAAACAAGCCTCTGACTCTGCATTTGATGCCCTTGTGGTATGAGCCACAGCAGAGTTGATTAAAATCCAAAAAAGAGAGACAAAAGGAAACAGGTGATTCAGCAAGCTGACCCAAATCAGTTCAACAGTAATTTACACAACCATATTTGTTAGAGGCTGATTCAAGGAAAGGTGGTTGTTGTTTTTTGAGAAAAAAAGGCTCACAGTGTTTTTTCCCCTCCTTTTTTTTTTAAGGTTTATTTATTTATTTTTATAATATGAGTAAAATGTTCAGTCCCAGGTTTATTGATGCAATCGGAGATGACAAGCCAGGGTCAAAGAATGAAAACCATATACAATTGAAATAAATCTAACCCCCTATGGTTAGGGGTAGGGAAAGTTAATCCATTAATCCATCGTCAGTTGGCTCTTTATACTGGGCAGGGTTATGATGGATGAACAGCCTATCACAGGAACACTACACACATAACTGCTTTAAGGTAATGTAGCACAACCAATCCAGCTAAATGCATGTTTTGGGACAGTATGAGGAAATTCACACAAAACATGCTACATGGAGAATACACAACATTTTTTGTTCACAGGCAGCAATCCAATCTCAGGAGCTCTAGGACCCTGGAGGTATAAGCCTTCAATATCTAATACACTATAGTGCACTGCCCCATCATTTTTTTAAGGCAAAGCAAATTATCATTTGCCTCAATGGTTCGATCACTACAAATAAGCTAATTTATGCAAAAGCACAACTGAGTGCTTTATTCTGATTGGAGGTTTTAAGGTGTGGTATTGTTTCTCAGTTAATGCTCAGGTCAGTAGTTCCAGGCAGGTCCTGACCACATAACAGATCCACAAAGCTAACCAAAATAATGGATGAGTGTTTACTACAGTACACGACAGCATTTTTAATTTTTTATTATTTATAAGTGCAGAAAATACAATACATAAATAAATAGATGTTGATAGTTGATTTATTTATTTATAATTTATTTACTTTTGCAGGTAAAGGAACAATGGAACATACTGTGTATATATATATATATATATATATATATATATATATATATATATATATATATATATATATATATATATCTCATGTGCTCTCTTTTTCTTGCTCTTTTTTCTATTCCTTCATTAACTGCCACCATCAGCAGCCTCCATTATTAGCAATTAATTCACAATGAATGCTAGACATTTGTATAATAAGGTAATTCTACACACAAATGCATTTTAAGGACAAAAGAATCTGCCAATATATACACTATATTGCCAAATGTATTGGGTCACCTGACCTTTAATGCTATAATGGTTCTTTTCCAAACTGTTACCTCAAAGCTGGAGGCACAAATTGTACAGGCTATAATAGAATTTTTGCATTCGCTTGAACTTGGAAACCCAAACATGTTCCTTGAAGATCTGGTTTACATGGTTTGAAGAGGAAGATCTTAAGTGGCCTGCTATAGAGCTCTGATCTCATCCCTACTGAACACCTTTGGGAAGAATTGGAATGCTGACTGCACCACAGATCTCCTCACCTTCATCAGTACCTGCCTTTAGTAACACCCTTGTGGCTGATGAACACAAATATCCATAAGCACACTCCAAAATTTAGTAGAACATCTTCCTGGAAAAGAGGAGGGAATTAAAAGAGCAAATTGGGACGGAATGTGGAAAGCAATGCTCAAAAATCACATACCGTACTTATGAGCAGGTGACCCAATACTTATGAAATATAGTGTATGTCTTGACATCTGAACATGTGAGGTAACTGTCGTATAAGCCATATAAACTTAACATAAACTTTTTTTTAAAAAAAGAAATGCGTGTGTGTGTTTTAGTGGGGGTAAAGGCAGTTATGTAAACAGTTTTAGAGACACATTTCCCTCAAACACATGGCTTAATTTCTCCATGCAGCCCGTGCTTTTTTTTTCCTTCAGTTCAAACAAACCCCTCAACAATCTCAAAACGTTCTGCTTTGAACAATTTCCCAATATTTTAAACTCACTATGTGATTATTATATTAGAGTTGGTTTCAGTTGACTAATTTGATTGGTTGGAAGGCATTCTGAAAGTGCCTATATTTATTCTCTAACCACACTGGGATGCTTCAGTGTGCATATCGATCCACTCTGTACAGACTCTGTAAGTCTGTAGTTGCCATGTACAGTTTCAGTACAGTTAGTGACATCATCAGGACACAGAAAATGATACTTACCATGACTATAACTTTTGGGCTTAATGAATGAAAGGCTCATCAGAAAAAGGAGGAAGACACATCCATTATATCAAAAACATAGAGTTAGTAATGACAGATTTGTACAAATTTGACAGAAATGTACAGTGTGTGCGGAAATGTGCTATAAAGTGTGTATGGAGTCTCCTGGATCTGTTTAGAAGCAATATCATTTTAACAGTTGTGCAGTTTTACTGAATCTTGGCTTGTGCCTGGCATCCTGAACATGCATGTCTTTAAGGGTTAAACATATTCCTGCAATGATCCTGTGTACATTTCAAAAGTTCAGATACCCAGAAGCACTTACTGGCAGCCCAGAGAGCCTGACCTTCAATGGATTCCTTTAGCTATGCATTTATAAATATTAACAGGCTGTGTCCTCATAGACCAAACACTGAAGCTCATCTCAACAGCAATGCCTGTAAGGTCTTGACTATCAACCTAACATGACTACATACCAGGACAAGGTAATGAGGTCAATGATGAGGGCAGTGCATGTGCTGCATGCTAGTGGAATCAGCCTGAAGTGGCAAGAACTACAGAATGAGAAAACGAGTCAAACAGAGGGAAAGAGATGTGCAAGATAGACTACTTACTAAAAACAAATAGGATGGGAATGAAGAGGGCGGGGAGCATGTCGGAGGGAGAGGAAACGGGAGAGTAATGAAGTGACACTGTGTCAGAGATACGCTTCTGTAGAGCTTTTGACCTGAATCTGAGATTCTCTTGTTTAATTGAGGCTGTAATTACTCTCTCTCACCATTTCATTCAGATTGCTATCTACATACTGCAAGAGCTTATTATCATTAACTCAAGTGACTTCTCTAAATCTAACCTAAAATTCCCCCTCGCTCTGATCCTCTCTTCTCTTCAATACATATCAGTGCTCTTTTACTGGCCCATCAAAATTGTTCAGGAAAGCCAAAGGAAGTATCAGCAAATTAAACTCAAGTCTACTTAAGTGGAAGGGATTGGTCCAAGTAAATGAGTTGCAATGAATTAGGCCAAACTGGGGAAAAAAGAAGAAAGAAAGAAGGAAAAAAAAAAAGAAACAAGCTAGGTGACTGGAACAGAATAAGACCAGAAGTGTGGTAATGACCTTGGGTGTTTGCCGCTGTTGACATATGTAGAGTAATGATCGTTATGTAATCATTTTCTCCTGGTCCATTTGGCTCCCACGGTTCCACCTGTACAAACAAGCATCCAGCAGAGACAACAGATCCGGCACAATGTGCTTCTGCTCAGCTAACACTCACGTTCCGGTGCAAAGCTTGCATTCATGCATTTTGATTTCACACTTTGACCTCTGTGCTAATGAAGCTCTGCATAAAGAAGGAGGAAACGCATAGAGACAAGGGAAGCAAGGCAGAGCTTGGGAAAAAGGAAAAAATGCAGAGGAGGATGTTGGGGTGGAGTAGAAGAGCAATTACATTTATGCCATTTTCTTCCACAATTGTTTAGCGCACAATATAGCGAACAATTATTTTGTGTAGCTGTAGTGTATCGTCCAGATTTGTGATTATTTCACCGAAATCCTCAGTTATTTAAAGGAATAAAACGATCAGGGCATGCGGTTATTGATCACAGGGTTGTCTGATGAACTCACATAGCAGATTTAATCTGTCTATCAAGACGCTGATTATTCTCTTGTACTTTATTTCTTTTATACTGCAGCTGTCTGCAAACAATTTCAATTTTTATTGAAATATTCAGATACTTTGCTATCACTTGCATTACAGCAAATATACAGTACACAGGTATTCCGTACACCAGGCTCTCGCCTTTCTTTAAAGTTAATAAGAAACAGTGACCACTTACTAAGGACTGGCACTCAAGACTCCTAATATAAAATTGAATAAATGTCTCCTTGTGGAAAGCTTCAGATTTGTTAAATAGCCACATGATTCAAAAAATAAAAATCCATTTATTATTATACTTAATCATACCTTGTCATTCAGGTCTGTGCAAATAAGAATAACCTGTGATTTGAATTACAGTCAGCGATTGTCAAAGCTGCTGACCAATCAGAATAAAACACTGGGTGTTAGTAGATATTATAGTGACTGAGGTCTATTCTTCAGTGGAGAACTTGATGGAAATCTGACAGATGGTGGCTGCTATCCAATTAAAATTTACAGTCCGCTGTTCAGCCGTCGCATTATGAGTCACATGGGGTAAAAATTTCAAGGATATAAACCGCGTTTCATTTTCCTTGAGAAAAAAGGCTGGTGCGTTGATCACATAAATAAAGATTGTGTTCATTGAGTCGACCTTGAGAACTAGCGACACAGAAATCATCCAAATCAGTCCTATCGCTGCATACACACATTAGCTGGTTTGAAGGAGGCCACTGCAGATGTTGCAGGCAGGTTTTTAGATGCATTCATGTTTTGATTTTTGGATTTTAAAAAAAATCATATCATAAATTAATACATTTTTTTTTTCATTTTTACATTTTGTACTTTAACTCTCACTTTACTCTAATACCCATATATATGTATATATACTCTTCTACAGGTGTATATTATACGTCTACTACACTTTATGCACAAAAGTATTGGGACACCTGACTTTGTCTTGGAATGCAGTAGCATTTTTTTTCCGTTCACTTGAACTAGGAAACCTGCTCCATGACAGTGCCTCGGTCTGTGGGTCGATTGTTACTGCCACAGAGAGAATACATAACTTACATTATTTCCGTTTTATTTATTATCTGATTCTAAACGAAGTTTTATTTTGGAAAATTACCGGATTCTCTCCGCCTTGTGTCTATGACTCACTCTTGATGCACGTCATGATGCTTGCCTCGGTCACATGTCTTACCTACAACCGCTACCTTATTAAAGGGGCTGCTCCGGCTGCTAACACAAAATACATTACCGCTAAATTCAAACCCCCAAGCGAGCAAAATGACCAAAAAACAAAAAGAGCATTCAAGTCTTAGGGTCAGGTGTCCACAAACTCACAAATTTTTCCATAGTGCAAGTCAAGGTTTTGAAGGGGAGTTCTGAATAAGCATATCGGATTGAGACAATGTTATAGACACAGCAGCAGTTTTGTAAAAGCTACAAGTCTACAGTGTCCAGAAGAAATTGAAAATAAACTCTAAAGGCTCTGTGGTTAAATACAGTTGTCTCCTGATTCATGTGAATGAGCATCGTGGGAAGGAGACAGCAGAGAAACACACTCTGGTCTGCCTTCAGTAGCGGATCGAGCAAATATGACCATGGCTGTGTAGAAATTAGCATTACTCAAGTTCAAGGTAATGGAAATATGAAGGCTTGAAGGTTAGCTGCGCAAAGTCTTTTTTGGCAACTCCATCTGACTGTCCTGCTCTGGATGTCAAAGTGTCAAAGATTCGCCTAAGATCTTTTTCATGCGTCAACATTCACACACACAGTAGCTACATTATGACCCTGCTGTGTGCATTTTTACAGGATCAGCTCTCTGATCATGCAGGAGCAATTAACACCCGGCCCCCTTCCCCTTACACCCTCTGATGCTGGAACGGAGAAGCAGCCACACGATGTGCTGTAAAAAATAAAAATAAATAAATAAGTAAAATCGAACGAAGCTGACCTTCTGCCAGCGATCAAAGTGAAAGTGCGTTCCCCAGCAGATCTCCTGCAGTGGGAGGTTGGGAAAGGACACACGCCTGCAGGGACACACACACACTCACAGATACACCTCTCTCACTGCTTTACACATGAAATGTGCCTTTTTGGTATTCATTTCCACGAAGCGGCAGAGTGAAGGTGGAGAGTTTTTTTTTCATTACACAGAAACTTGTAAGCCATCATTTCCAGTACATTTGGATTGTAGAGCACATGGTCTGCTACCTTGAGATGGAGAAATGCTTGACTTATTTTGATTCCTTTCTTTTGTTCACTTCAGGAACTCGGAAACTATTTTACCTTCTTTATTTCCCCCCTCCTCGCTTCATTTCTATTCCCTATTGAGTATGTCAGCTCCACTAGAGTAAGAGTGTTTAATCTCCGAAGAGCTTGGCGTCTGAAAGTATTCATCTTGCTTGGCTTTTTGTTTGAATCCGGGGTTTTCCTTGCATTTGTAATGTGAATATGGGATGAGACAATTTTAAGGATCTTTCCAAAAATGGCTCTAATTCTGAAGCCTGAAAATATGGCCTTACAGTATATCACTGTTATTTTACTATGTGGGGAAAATGTGCTTCGATTAAACTCATTTAAAATGTTAAATAGTCCTGACATCTTTATGGCAGAAAGATCACAGGCTCACAAAATCATTTGGCATGAACATTGAATAATGGCGTGTCTGCATAAAGGTTCATTTGGAATATATGTATATATAATTTTTAATGGTCGAAATGATTGGGATGCCTGATTTTCCCAACCATATGCGGTTCTTCCCCAAACTGTTACCACATTGTTGGTATGCAGTAGCATAAAATTTTTCCTTCACTTAAACTAGGACACTCAATTTAGTTCCATGATCGCTGTGAACATAGCCAACACATCGAATATATGGTTTACATGGATCTTGAGTGACATGCTATAGCGCTCTGAACTTAAGCCTACTGAACACCTTTGGGATGAATTTCAAGGCTGACTGCACCCCAGGCCTCCTCACCTACATCAGTACCTGCCTTTAGTAACACCCTTGTGGCTGATGAACACAAATATCCATAAGCACACTCCAAAATCTAGTGGAACATCTTCCCAGAAGAGTGGAGGGAATTATAAGAGCAAATTGGGACTAAATATTGAATGCTATGGTCAAAAAGTACTTATGACCAGGTGTCCGCAAACTTTTGGCAATATAGTATGTGTGTGTCTATATACACCAAATGTCCTTAAATGCACACATGGGTCTGTAAAAGTCTTATGCACCAGCATTTCTTTTTTCATGTAAACACTCAATGTATTATGATTGACTTTTTTATTTTTTTTGTAAAAATAAATAAATAAATAAATCTTGCAGGTTGTCTGGCACCAGCAGAGACATTAGTGAGTCAGCTAAAGTCTTTAGAACAACTGTGATAAGTTCTACAAGAAGCAACCTAGCAACAGTTTCTTCTTTCTACGTGCATGCGTGCATTTCCATTTTTATTTACAGAACCGTTTTGAGAGCGTTTTTGCATGTGCACAGTACTCAGCAAACTCCCCCTCCCCCAATGTGGTACCCATATACAGTACATGCTGCATCACTATCATAATATTTCTGGTGAGATCCCGTTGTGTATTTAATGACCTGAAGATTTGTGTATGGATTTTAAACAATATTGATTTTGTTTGTCACATTGAGTTAAGTGGGATCTAATTAACATTTTAACTTAATTAATCCATGCAGATGGTGGAACCTCTCTATCAAAATGATGAAGACAGATATGAATCATGTATGAATAGCTAAACTGTGGTTAATTAGTATTATCGAGTACTTAAGCCCTACAGTCTGAATAAATGTTTGAATGTACAGAATAGGTGTCAAATTAGGAAGGGTTTTAGAACAGACGCGTGTTTGCTGAAACGCTGGATTTACATTTTAAATATAGGTTGACGATGATAACTGGAGACCCACACACCAGAGTGATGGAGTACATTTCGCTGCTGACTACGGCAAATTCAACAGCACGAGAAATGTTCGGCTCAGATAAAGTGATTGCAGGAAATAGTCTGGCCAAAGTAATTAAACTTCGCGGACGTGAGGCAAACCGGCGGCGGAACCTCGTCCGTACCGAAAAAGGGTGTAAAATCTGATAGAATGTGAAGTATGGCGAATAAAAGCAAAGATCCTGCTGCTGACACTCCAAAGTTCTAGTGCAATATGGGCTTGGAAATGATTATTAAGAGCCTGAGGGGCAGGAATGTAAGATGAAAGCTCAGTGAACTTCATGACTACCGTGTGCTCATTTTAAACCAGCCAAACTGATTTGATTTTATATTTTTCAGCATGGCTCTTAGTATAACACTCGATCTGTGCAACATTATGGGCATCTGTGCAAGCGTTACGCTCGGGATGATTTGAGTGCATCCGGAAAAAAGGAGGTTCTCTTTGTTTTTTGTAATCTCACAGTGATGTGTGAGTTTGAGATCATCTATTCCGGGGACTATTTCTCCTACTCTTAGTCACGGCTCTGTTTATTGTGAATAACAAAATCCACAAGACAAATAAGACCAGATGGGAAAATCAATTAAGACTTTTATTTTTTTTTTCCTTAACATTTACAACACAGTCAAATAGATGAACATGAAAAGGTGTCAGAATGAATAATTTACTCAATAAATATGCTTTTAAATTACAATTTTTATATATTGTTGCACTTTGCTGTTTAAAAGCAAAGCTATGGAATTGAAATGCCCAGACCAAATATGACTTTCAGGAGAAAGACTGAACCTTTGCTATGGAGTGTAACAGTCACACTACACTAAGCAAAAGGCTGCTGAAAGATCTAGGTTATTGTGGATGATAAAACATTTGGAGATGTTTGTCCTCCTTAAGTAAATGGTATTGCTCTGTACAGCTAGGAACCAACAGCTTATCGATATGTCCGATATGTTATTCCACGAACGTTGCATCAGATCATAACTCACAACCTTATTTATAATAGGATTTAAAAAAAGTGGGAAGGTTAAGGTTCCAAGCCGAGCCAAATGGCTTTCATCCTGGTGTTATGAGCAAGAAGATATATTTTATAAGACATTTCCATTCTAACCCAGTGTCTCTAGGGGACCTTTTGTAGAGCTGAGCGTCTTGATGCCGTGCCAGTGTTTAAAACAATTACAGCTATTTTGAAGCAGACAGTAAGAAACATGGAAAGATTTTTTGTTCAATTAGGGAAATCACTTTACAACAGCAGAACACAGATAGAAACGAGTGCATTCGGGTGCTTAGGGCACCCTTACAGTGTGCAGGAGGTGTACTTAAAGAACATGTGCATGTTTGTATGAACCAAGGAACACTCAAAGAAGCAGCGAAGAAAAGCATACACACAGGAGTGCATCCCTTCCTGTGAAGACACTCGACATGTATACAGTACATGCTGCATCACTATCATAATATTTCTGGTGAGATCCCCGTTTGTGTATTTAATGACCTGAAGATTTGTGTATGGATTTTAAACAATATTGATTTTGTTTGTCACATTGAGTTAAGTGGGATCTAATTAACATTTTAACTTAATTAATCCATGCAGATGGTGGAACCTCTCTATCAAAATGATGAAGACAGATATGAATCATGTATGAATAGCTAAACTGTGGTTAATTAGTATTATCGAGTACTTAAGCCCTACAGTCTGAATAAATGTTTGAATGTACAGAATAGGTGTCAAATTAGGAAGGGTTTTAGAACAGACGCGTGTTTGCTGAAACGCTGGATTTACATTTTAAATATAGGTTGACGATGATAACTGGAGACCCACACACCAGAGTGATGGAGTACATTTCGCTGCTGACTACGGCAAATTCAACAGCACGAGAAATGTTCGGCTCAGATAAAGTGATTGCAGGAAATAGTCTGGCCAAAGTAATTAAACTTCGCGGACGTGAGGCAAACCGGCGGCGGAACCTCGTCCGTACCGAAAAAGGGTGTAAAATCTGATAGAATGTGAAGTATGGCGAATAAAAGCAAAGATCCTGCTGCTGACACTCCAAAGTTCTAGTGCAATATGGGCTTGGAAATGATTATTAAGAGCCTGAGGGGCAGGAATGTAAGATGAAAGCTCAGTGAACTTCATGACTACCGTGTGCTCATTTTAAACCAGCCAAACTGATTTGATTTTATATTTTTTCAGCATGGCTCTTCGTATAACACTCGATCTGTGCAACATTATGGGCATCTGTGCAAGCGTTACGCTCGGGATGATTTGAGTGCATCCGGAAAAAAGGAGGTTCTCTTTGTTTTTTGTAATCTCACAGTGATGTGTGAGTTTGAGATCATCTATTCCGGGGACTATTTCTCCTACTCTTAGTCACGGCTCTGTTTATTGTGAATAACAAAATCCACAAGACAAATAAGACCAGATGGGAAAATCAATTAAGACTTTTATTTTTTTTTTCCTTAACATTTACAACACAGTCAAATAGATGAACATGAAAAGGTGTCAGAATGAATAATTTACTCAATAAATATGCTTTTAAATTACAATTTTTATATATTGTTGCACTTTGCTGTTTAAAAGCAAAGCTATGGAATTGAAATGCCCAGACCAAATATGACTTTCAGGAGAAAGACTGAACCTTTGCTATGGAGTGTAACAGTCACACTACACTAAGCAAAAGGCTGCTGAAAGATCTAGGTTATTGTGGATGATAAAACATTTGGAGATGTTTGTCCTCCTTAAGTAAATGGTATTGCTCTGTACAGCTAGGAACCAACAGCTTATCGATATGTCCGATATGTTATTCCACTAACGTTGCATCAGATCATAACTCACAACCTTATTTATAATAGGATTTAAAAAAAGTGGGAAGGTTAAGGTTCCAAGCCGAGCCAAATGGCTTTCATCCTGGTGTTATGAGCAAGAAGATATATTTTATAAGACATTTCCATTCTAACCCAGTGTCTCTAGGGGACCTTTTGTAGAGCTGAGCGTCTTGATGCCGTGCCAGTGTTTAAAACAATTACAGCTATTTTGAAGCAGACAGTAAGAAACATGGAAAGATTTTTTGTTCAATTAGGGAAATCACTTTACAACAGCAGAACACAGATAGAAACGAGTGCATTCGGGTGCTTAGGGCACCCTTACAGTGTGCAGGAGGTGTACTTAAAGAACATGTGCATGTTTGTATGAACCAAGGAACACTCAAAGAAGCAGCGAAGAAAAGCATACACACAGGGAGTGCATCCCCTTCCCTGTGAAGACACTCGACATGTATAAAGAGCCTGCGGATACTCACCCTCTCCATGCCGACGGTTCGTCTGGCGGCGAGGGAGTATGTAAGCCTGCAGGGATTATTTTGTTTGATATTTACAAGCGTATGGTGTATGTGTGCATGTGCACGTGTGTAATGTCTTCATTGCATTCTCTTTCACTTGGTCTCTGTTTCTCTTTCTCTTTCTCTCTCTCTCTCTCTCCCGACCTTGCGTGGAGTAGAGAGTTGCAGTCAACACCAGTCAGAATCTGTTTGGTCACATCACTGGACAGAGATGGATGGATATTAAAGAAAAGGATGGAGATGGGGTGACCTCTCCAGGGAGACAAGATTTGAACAGTGGGTAATTACCCGTCAAGCATCCAATTACACACATATGCACGCGCACATTCACACACGCACATACGCACATACGCACGCACGCACCACATGCCCACCTTCGCGTCCCTCACCACTGCTCCACCATCAGGTCAAGGACCCTGCTTATGTTCAGGTCTGAATCGAGGGCAAAGTCGCTTTCCACGAAAGGTGCCACGGGAGGCGTGAGAGGGTGCAGGCCGGAGGTCAGGGATTCCAGCCAATCAGCAGCGTCAAATGCAGGCGCATCCAAGCGCCTCTTTCTGGAGGGAGCGCTTAGAGGAGGGGTTGTGCAGAGGAGGGGAGGAAGAGGAGGAGGAGGAACGAGGTTAGGTGCAAGGGGCACAACCCGGGCAGGGGAAGGCGGAAGCTCCAAAAGAAGCGAGGAGCAAAGTGGAGAGGAGCGGCCACTTTCATCTTTTGAGTTGGGCTGGGTAGGTTGCAGTTGGTCAGGTACTGAGGCAGGAGAGGAGCCTGAAAGCGTGGATGATTGGAGTTCTGAAGTGATGGTGTTAGCTAAAGAAAAGAAATCAAAAAAAAAATGGTGTGACAAGAAATAACTCCAAAATTCCTGTAATGTAATGGAAATGACAAAAATATGGAGTACCACATGGTGATATGTGATATGTTTAAAAAGCCAAGAAGATGCTGCTTACTAACCAGAACAGCTAACAGGATCCTCCAAAATGTCATCTATGGACTCCCGTGGGTCCATCTAAAATGAAAGGAAGATAATAGAATTTTTTTACTAAAAGATTCTAGTACATATTATTCGTTCTCTTTCTCAGTCACACAGACCTGTACTCTTTGAATAGCCTCCTGCAGTAGTTCCTCCAGACTGCGTTCAGAGTGGGGTGGAGCTTGCTCTGGGCTAGCTGTGATTTGCATCGGTAGCTCAAAATCCTGGGAGATAGCATCACATGGCTGACAGGAAAACACCTGCTGATACACCATGTGGAGCGAGAGATTTCAGTTTAGATTATGCCAGAAATAGCTGCAAAAGCTGATAAACAATTCTGTTGAAATGGCTGTGAGATGAGTTTTACTAATAAAAGCTAATAACCTTCAACATACAGCAATTTGACTGCTAATCTGTTCTCACCTGTGTAAACAGCACTTCTTGTCCTTCTGTGTCTGGTTTCCCTCTGGCACATCCTGGATCCTGTTGCAGGAACGGGTGTAGGGAACTTCTACTTGTCTGCAATTGAGATAAAATACAACGGCACCGAATAAAGAGCAGCTTCTTATTGAGTTTATATAGATATTATTTATAACATTGTGTTTGTCCTTGCCTGTGTGACTGCTTTTCCTCTTGGTCTGCTCCGAATCCTCTCCCTCATTTCCAGCTCAACGGTCAGTTCCTCTGCTGCCTGCTCTGACCTCCAGAGAGCACTAGAGGGCACTGGAGGTGAGGGGGTAGGCAGGTTTGGACTTGAACCAGCAGAAGAAGACGGAGATGTCAAATAAGTTGCACCAGCCAAGCCTTCTTCCACTACTGCTGATGGCTGGATGTAAATCTGAGAAGGGCTATTAGACGGGCTAAGATTAGGAGGCGGAGGTTCTAAGGTCCCTTCCAGCTGGCAAAGTGGGGCTGGAGTTAGCTGGGGACGGGGCATCTGGAAAGGACGAAGCCTCTCTAAGAGAGCAGGTTTGGTGCCAGAAACCGGGAGTCCGCGTTTGCGTAACTGCTGTCGGAGTTCTGACACCTGCAAAAAAAAAAAAAAAAAAAAATCAGTTAATAATGTAGTTTAGATTTATTTTTATTTAGTTTGAGCAGTCTCAGATTCTTACCGTTAGATCGTCAAGGTTTGGGGGAAGTAATTCTAGCTTGTGGGTGGGGCTTGTTTCCAGGACAGTGGTGTTTGTTTGTGGGGTAACAGGCTGAAGGCAACTTTGTGGTCCAGCTCCAGAAATCGTCACTACCTGATTGTCACTGTTAAATGCAGAGATGATGTAGATGTCAGATGATCAAGTAGGCGTCTTTGTTAATGTTAAAAACAGCCAGTACTCGCTTTCACACTTCACCAAACTTGGTATTAGATCATAGGCTTCTCACTTTGGGTTCACAAAAGAGTTTTACACTTGTGCGCTATTTTGAAAGAATAATTCAAACTTCATCAGCCCATTTTACAACTGGAACGCTGTGATGCCATGTCCAGATCACTCTTATAAACCGGATGTGTGCATCACTGATAAAGCACATCCGGTGCATATATTCTTTTTAATGCTGTAAGCATCAGTGAAATCAAACAGTTTCTATTTCATGGTTTCTAACTGAAGACAAAATACAATATTCATACTCATGAATATAATATTCGGGACACATGCACGCCTGTATATTTCAGGCTATATCCTACTGTGGCATCTGCCATCAGTTAAATATTAAGTTTGATGCATTACATGACCGTAACTAAAGTGACAAACACGACTTCTTCTTCTTCTTCTTTCCCGACTCTTAGTACCATTTGCTAACACTGTTGTCTGAAACAGTGTCCCGCGTAAACTGAACGAACGTAGAGTTCTGATTTGGACGTTAAAGCCGACGTGAAAAATGGAAAAAGTTCCTATATGTATTCGATCCCACAAATATGATGTATAAGCAATATTGTCAACAAAATTGATTTGTAAAGATCTATTTGAAACTTTAAATAAGTGAGGAAGTTATGTAATAGTCTATGATTTGTATGCTTCTTAGTAGCAATGCACCATTAAGTATGAAGTCACTGCCTAATGAAAGCTTGCGAAATCTTGAATTAGTTCATATGCCATCCATCCCTGATACATCTCAAGATCTACTTATAAGGGCCTGACAGGTTATTCGAGAAAGATGGTGTGCTGTTTAATTGACCTGGTTGCCACAGTGAGCTGTTGTTGCTGGTTTAGAATCTGCAGCTGCAGGAAAACCTGCTGCTGGTGTAGGAGGCGGGAGTATGCAGGATCGATAGGCTGAGCTTGAGTGTTGCTGTTCTTTTGGGAATTGTTCCCAGAAGCACCTCCATTGTTGCCCCTTTGGTCGGGGGGTATGTATTGATGGTACTTCAACTTCCTCATTTTAGGCTTACAGTCACGAGGTTTCCGTGGCCGTGGAGGGCGTGGCGAGGATAAGGGCCCTCCAAGAATGGAATGAGTCGGTGGGGTTAAGCACTGAGCTGTCTGAGAAAGAGCAACAGAAAGAAAAAAAAATGATGATTAGGATATCAATCAGATCTGAACTAAACATTTTTTATATATCACTACTCCCACAATTTGAATGTTTTATTTAGACATACAAAATTGCATATATTTAGGTGCCTATGATGTCTCTTCACAGTGCAATCAAGCATTTCATGTCCCGGGCCCAATCATGATGTGAGTTTGTACCTTTGGCAGCAGTGATGTCTGAGGGAGTGCGTACAATCCTTTGGGTCTCCCAGTCACTGCCATAGAGTTTGACCCTGCCACCGTCATGGTCGCTGACTCCGTGATGCCCTCAGTTCCTGGGAGCAAAGCTGAACCACACTGCTGCAAGATGAACAAAATCAGTTTTTAAACTATAATTGGGTTTTCACTTGTTTCCATTTTTTTCTAAAGGTCTGAGTCCCCCATGAGATCTAGTACAAAGAATTTACTTTTATTACTGGATATGAAAATGGTCTACAATCATTTTTGGTAAATGATTTTTCTCAAACATGGATACATACATTTTTATACAGTATAAAATCATTTGGATACTCTGAAGGCAGAAAATAACTATAGCATAACACTGCTGAAATCTCAATTCTGCATGGTCAGGAGATGTTCTGTAACAGCAGTGAGCAAGTCAAATCCCTGGGTTTTATATTAATGTAAATTAATTCTAATACACTTACACAGGGACTTGTAGGGCAGAGACTTCATATAAATAGAATTTTTGTCCAACTTGTCCCTGATTAAATGTTTATATAGCATTTATAAAGGCACTCGTCAGTGTCATTTTAGGTTTTTCTACACGTCTTCAATTTTATTTTATAATTTACCTTATGGCTTGCGAGGAACTAATGTGTTTTTTTTTTTTAAAACGTTGTATTTTAATGTATTTTTTAAAAAATGCCAGAATTTGCACACTTCTGTGGTATAAATAAAATGAAAATTTTCTTTAATTAAGAGATAATCACTGATGATGTAGTACCAGTATCTTTGCTTTATAGCTGGCTGCATCACACAGCCTATTGTTGATTATGTGACTATAATGGCGTGTGTTGTCCTGTTTTAATTCTTATATAACAATAGCACAATGCACACAGTTATATTCATTTTAACAATTGCAAAAGAAGATCATATGCATACAAAAATAAACCTATAAATATTTTAATTCCCCTTTAAGGATGTGTCTCAATATTGTATCTAGATATTGTGGTATATAAAAAGCATATGTGATAAATCTTTGTACAAAATAGCACAATTCTCTCTCCCTCTATACTCTATATATTCATAGTAGATATATAAGAACAACCAGTATATGGGCACAAGATTTGTGTGCTCTTTGAACATCCCATTCCACATTTAGTGTTCCCATGTGCTCTTATAATGACCTCCACTCCTCTGGGAAGATGGAGATTTGGATGAAGACACTAGGTTTTGGAGTGTGCTTGTCTAGCTCAGTCAACCACAAAAGGGTTTTAAATAAAGTCAAGAACTGATGTAGGGTGAGGAAGCCTAGGTTGCATTCATCCCAATTCCAAAACCTTCCACTTCAACCTACTGTATGTAAACCATATCTTCCTGGAGCTTGTTTTGGTTCTTCTAGTTTAGCTGGAGCTAAAATTAAATACCAATGCATCAAAAGACATCCTATAATATATAATTGTGTGCCTCCAACTTTTTGGTAGAAGTTTGGGGTCGAACCACATATGGCTCAAAAAGTCCGGTGTCCTAATATTTTTGTTTATACAGTATATATAAAATATAGATTTTCTTTAAAAAGGCTCTATTATTTTAAATCTTACACAGAAATATAGACGTGTTTTTGTAAATGCATATTAAATTTTCTCAAGAATCTCTGTGACTGTAAATACCTGAACATTGCTTGGGCTGTGGTTGATGGACATGGCAACAGGTGACACATCACTCAGTGACTGGTCACTGCTCAGCCCAGGTGATGAGGAAAAGCCGGGGGATTGATGTGTCCCGAGTTGCTCGGGAGATGCAGAGGAACATGAGGAGATGTCATCTTCGAAGACATCTGAGGGTAGGGAAAAGGAAACAGAAGCTGAAACACAAGTCAAAAGAGGGACAAGTCCATCAGTATAACATTTGATGCTGATGCAGTTTAACAGAGTGTAATAATGTGCATATATAACACTATAGAAACAGTTGTTCATGAATTAGTCACAATGATAAAACTTTTTATCACTGTATTGTGTGAAATCATCCTTGAAATGTTCCACAGAAGAAAGAGAGAGAGAGAGAGAGAGAGAGAGAGAGTGTGTTCCCAAAATCGGTTATTACAGTTACTCACTGTTTTCTAATGGCACAGTGTGTTTCTGAAGATGCTCAATGGACCCACATCGCCTCTGGATCTTCTCAGTGACATTCTCAACCAGACGAGCTTTCTTCTGTCTCTGAGCACCACCGCTAACCTTGTCTACATTAAAAAAAAGAGCAGGAAAGAAGGTGCACAAGATTTAATCAACAAGCCTTATTATTTCAAAGAAAACCTCAAAGGGGCTTCAGGGGGACTAATGAATCGGATATATGAAAGCTATCATTAGCAAATTTTTTCTAAAGCAATTTCACGTTACTTTAATCAGCTTACTGGTTGGGTTTGACCCCAAGAGTAAAAAAAAATGATAATACATGAACTAATGAATCAATTTGGCAGTTGGTGGTAAACAAAACAATTCCCATTTCCGCTTGCATCATGAATCACCTTGTGCAGTTTCAGCAGTCAGAGCACTAGGGGGCGACTTCAGAGTTGTGCCATCCTGCATCGGGAAACAGCCCAATGACACCAACCATTAAGACCAGACACTCTCAACAACACACATCGTTCAGCTTAATACACACTTGCATAGCCTAGCGAGAAAACACAGAAGAAGCTTGTAATCTCGCATTAGCTACTTGTATGCTAGTGGAATAATAAAAAATAAAAAAAACATACACCTCTGGTTTCCACAGTGATAGGATCTGCCTTCAGGCCCTGGCACTTGCTAACAGATTCACATTTGCTCCTTGTACATTCGCATTCCAGCAATGTGAGCTTAATTTCTATAAAATGCATTGCTGTCACTATGCTAGAGAGGCAGATTTATTTAGCACTTGAAAATTAATTTTCAAATACTTTTCTAGATCTAAGTTTACTTCATTTTAAAAAGCTTTCTTACAGGTCATTCTCAATTCCTGAGCTCATCTAGAACTACCTTTGAGCTAGGTGATTAGAAATGTTCTTATGTCCTATCCTAACACTAGAAAACACCACACGTGCTTCATGATGAATTCGCAAAAACCTTAACATTTACACTTGTGCTAGCAAAAGCGTTTTTTTTTTCTTTTTCTTTCTGTTTTACAGTGGTTGCTGGTTTATGAGTGTCACTGTGCTTCTTGCTTATTATGTTCTGGCACATCACTCACCCCAGGGTTATTGGCCTCTTTCTCCCCTACTTTGTCAGAGCAGGAGGCCTTCACACCTTCTTGTGGAAAAGAAAAGAGAAAAATAAAAAAGAAAGTAATGAATTGCAAGCTAAAGCCATGAGTCTTGTAAATGTAGGGAATAAAACACTGCATGAAATTATATATATATATATATATATATATATATATATATATATATATATATATATATATATATTTATTTCCATATATATTTCTCCACTCTTGAATATTGATTACTGGTACGACTAGGAGCACAGAAGTGGAGAATGGACACACTCACCGGGGTCAGCATTCAGCTCCTTCTGTTGTCTGCGATTCTGTATTCGCAGCTGCAGAACTGAAAAAAGAAAGGAATTTTTACAATAAAGGATTCACTGAACCAAAAGATGACTGATGCATGCACCAGAGTGCAGAACTGGTCATTTTAGACTGCCCTGTGTAAAGCTTGTGCTCAGTGCACGGCAGTGCAGCGGGACGCTCCGTTATAAAAACATTTGCACATATCGCATTTGGCAGCTGCCCTTATCCGGCGTGACTTACAAAGATGCTTTGAAGTCACTATTATTAAAATCCATTCTGATGCTGATTCATTAGGACTAAGACTAAGTAAGAAATATATAAAAGGGCGTATTTTCAGGAGGGAGAAATGTTCATTTAAGTCCAGCTGAAACAGTAGTGTATATTACAATAAAAATTGCATTGCACCAGTCATATTTTACATGTCAAATCCAGGTTTGGCGAGTGCCCACGCACACACAGGGTAGTAGGAGCACACACACTTTTACTCACACCCTCCCGTAATACTTCCACACACACACACACACAAACATGCACACACATACAGTTACTTGGTTCAGCAGGTGAAGGGAGGAGAGAAAGAGAGAGAGGAAAAGAGGGGAGGAGGTAACTATTTATCCCTCACTACTTCTATTTCTGTCATCTCCCATCCCCCTTTCAGCTGTCCTCCACAACCACCCCCCACCCCTTCGCTGTCTTTCTTTCTCACTGTCATTTCTGCTAAGTAATTTCTTCCTCTTTTCACTTTTCTAGAAAATCTGTATCCTTTTTTTTTCTTCATATCAGTGTCTGATAGAATAAATCAAAGACCTTTAATTGAATAAAATTCGAACTTGGTTACTCTGATATACAGTAAAGAGATTGTAAAATGTGGAGAAGCGCTGCATATGTTGGTGCCGCTGCTCCTGACAGCTCCACTGACAGTGTTAAAGAAAAAGGAAGATTTTGAAAAAAAAAAATGTTTTTTAATTTTTAAGGACAATCGTATTAAAAACAACAGCTTATGGTTTAGTGTCACTAGCTGTCAGTACCCTTGTTGTAAGGGGGAAAACCTTATGTTTATCCACCTGCCAGAAGTGCAGCATTACAGAGTCTCTACAAATGTGTTCTTTAACACCTTTCACACCAAATAATAGGGATTTGTCTTACAGTTTGGTGTCTTACAGTTTCCTGTCGTTTTTTTTATCTTTACATTCCACACCAAACTAAACAATTCTCGCAATTCGAGTGAAAGGAATTTTATTTAATGCCCTGCATAGTACCAGGACACTTCCGGTGTATCTCTAATTCTCTTTTGTCCTGATTTATCCGATTTTCAGATTTATCAGAAGGTGTCAGGACTGAGTCGTGGACAGAGGAAGTACAAACAGAAGTAAACAGAAACAAGTGGCTTGTCAAAGGTCAACGACAGGGCAGGGCAGGAAACAAAAGGGAGTACATCATATGTCCTATTTCCTGTTTAATGGCATGTGTAAACAAAACCATTGCAGTAATATCAGTGGTATTCAGGCAAAAGAGAAAAAATTACTTCAGCTAGACAGACATGATAATGACCAGAAGTGCTGATAGAAATACAAAGAGTTTTTGGTAAATTCCAGGAAATTTTCTTTAAAGTAAAACAATAAAATTAAAATTTTAAACTTCCAGTTGTTGCATAAAGGGATGATGTGATATAAACCAACCCTGGTGCACGTCTGTGCTTCTGGAGTTGGTGTTTCGAATCTGAGCCATTTTGAATTATTAAAAAAAAAATTAATAGTCTTGTCAACTTGCCATAAGCCCAAAAGCAGTGTCTGGATTTTGCACAATTTGATTTTCATACTAGTGAACACAGTTTACACAATTGTGCAAAATTAAAGCAAAAAACATTTTCATGATTTTCATACTAGTGAACACAGTTTACACAATTGTGCAAAATTAAAGCAAAAAACATTTCGCTCGCTCATAATAATTTCATTTGAAGCACATTTAAAAGACAATCCTATTAGCCTTAATCCCAAAGCTACAGATTTCTTCCTTCCTCCAGGTAATACTGTTGCTCAGAAAACCAGACAACTAGAAACCGCTGTCTTTACCAGACATGCCTTTTTTTTGTTTTTGTTTTCTAATGGAATGAAAATGTATCCTTGTCGCACAAACAAACCCGCTGATTCAGGGCTACAGAAATCGAATAACACACCAAAAGACTCGGTCTCTTACATTAACAAATCTCACAATCCAGAAACCTTCATCCTTTCTCTCATCTCAAGGCCAGATCTCTTTGTGCATAGTCATCTGGTTTGACCAAACATGTGAAGGACAGCGTTTAAAAGCCCCAACGCTTCTGTCAGGGGGCCGCATGGATGGGCAATGGTTGTTTGAAAGGGTTCCAAGCACAGCTGAGAGAGACACATGGTCTTCCCTCTGTCCACATGGATTTTAATGAAGAGACACCAATGATTCTAATTGGGCGCACAGCACAGTACCTTGTGAACCCTTTTTCTGAACTGATCCCCCTCTTAATATCTCAGACCATTAAAAGTGCAATCTGAGATTTCTGTATAAGTAGTGAATGACTGATCAGATGACAAATGGAGAAAAAAACTTTTGCATAGTCTAATAAGGATAGAAATCATAATAATTGATAGATTTTGTATGAATAGGGTGACATACTAGAGCAAATTGGCCATGTAAAATAAACCTTGCTTTATAGTAAGAGTTTTCTAGTGTTTATTAAGTTTTTTTTTATCATAAACCACAAAATGAATAAAATCATTAGTTTTATATATATAAAATAAAAATAAAAATTCTTTCAGATAGTTTATCATGTTGACTTCTTTCTCATTCCATCGTTTGGCTTTAAAAGCAGAGCTGATTAGAAAACTTTGGCTGAGGTTTCTAATCAGTGGTGCATTTTAATCCTTTCAGTGGCTCAAATACACAGTCATGAATAAAGGATCATCATTACTAAGCTAATGCATTTCCGGGCAAACATCATGAAAGGAAGCTGTATCCACAGCTGAATATTTCTTATCACTGATCATTTCTAAACATTCGCATAGAAACTTCATGCGTGGATTGTTTTATAGGTTCACATCATCACTGTGTTCGTTAAGAAATTCTCAACAACTTAACGGAAACTACACTTGCTTCTAATGGCCCCAGTTGAAAAGCGGGCACCAATCTTTAGCACCAACCAACCACTACACAGCAGCATGCACACACCTGTGGTTACCCACCAATCATCATCCAGCACTCTCCAACCAGAACCCTGCAGCACACATATACTTTCACATACAAGAGCTATGCTCCTACATGCTTCATGCAAGGTTCATATGAATTCTGACCTTAGTGCTTACCTGAGCGGAATTTGCTCCGGATGAGCAGTGACCTCTCTGAGGCCAGCAAGGTCATGATGGACGTTTGGAGGCTGAGGATGAAATTATAAGGTCCTGTTGGATTTCCTCCTGTACAGCAGGTATTAGGTAGGGGCTCTGATGTTGTTTTCCACACAAAATGTAAGGAAGAAAGAACACATTTCATTTAATTGACTTACACTTACTGCTCAACATACTAATTAATACTTAATTACTTAAGTACTGCTGAGAGAGTGAGAACGGCCGGGTGTGTGGGGGGTTGAGGGGTGTTATGAGTTAGCAACAAAGAGGTTGGTAGTACCCATAATTGCTAACAGACATCTTTTTTAAAGCATAATTATAACAGAGCAGATCCCGTCATCTTAGAAATACGACATTATACAGTCAAAGATTGTAGAAGAGGCAAACACACGGAGGCCTTAGTTACATCCGGCGATGAAAGAACTGTACAGATTTTTTTTTCTTCAAGCCACATTCAAATGTCGACTTTCTGCAATATCTCACTGCAATATTGATTTTCAAGTTTAGCTACTACCCAGAAGAGACCTACTCCTAAAATACCATTAAGGCTTTCTTTCTGAAGTTTAAGTACCTTCATGCTCTTATAACAAATACAGCAGAACCCAAGATTCACTTCTGTGATCTGAGAAAAAGAATAAAAAGAATACTTACAGAAAAAGGTTCTGTGCTGTCCTGTCAGATGAGGGCCCGTGCCAAAGTGGAGGAGAGAGAGAGAGAGAGAAAAACCGAAGGACGAAGTGAAAGAGGGCAGGAAATCAGATGCATTTAGTGGTGCTTATTCTCATGCCAGGCTTGCTTCTTTTCCATCCAAGATCTTCCAAAGTTGAGAGTCTGGAGTCAAGGAGTTAGAGAGTTCCTACCTTTTTTCCTTCTCACCGTCCTCTCTCTCTCTCTCTCTCTTTCATTACCCCCTCTCAGGACGAGGTGGTGCCAACTGTGTTGGGCTGTCAAACAAGCACCCTGCTGCCAGACCCCCACCACTTCCCCCTACCGAACCCAACCCCCTTCACAGAAACCTTAGCACTGGTACATGCACACACACACACACACACACACACACACACACACACACACACATAGACTGTTTGCTGACTGACTGATGCTGACGTTTGGATGCTTGACGGCTTCAATCACTCTGACTCTTGTTAGATCAGGTTCCAAACCCTTACACACTACACACTAACACATTTGCATACTGAACACTTAAGTGCTGAATCGGAATCGTTCGCTCAATAACTGAGAGTATTGAGTCAAATGAAGATTTCTCAGTGTACCACTGATCCCATGGTGCTTCGTGTGTTCCGTTACACCCGCAGTACACATGACTCCACAATAAATGCTTTCACAAGGATAGGAATATCTGACAGTTTTTGTGTGGACTTTATAGAGACATTGTGGGGAAATTTTTTTTTGTAGATTCAAATGTCCAAAAGTTTATTTTTTATTACAGTTATATCACCAATTATTGCCATAAAAATATTTCAGCAGAGACAGTTCTGTGTGTGGCGTGTGAGAGAGGGAGAGATGACATGGTAGAATCCTAGCTGAAAAAATATTTCATGTATGTTTTGGGTTTTTCTTCTGGTATGTGCAGTGACCTCACTATATGTAAATTACTGACTTTTACATACAACAGTGAGAACAGTGTGGAATACTGTGGATCAATCTATCAATTTAGATGTGTGTGTGGGTGTTTGTGTGTATGTACGTGGGTGAAGGGGAATGGGGGATGGGCAGAGGGTGGTCATTACAGCACCACCTGTTCAGCCACTTTGACAGGCATGTCAGTGTGTGCTGCTGCATCAGCAGGTCAGTGTGTGTGTGTGTGTGGTAAGGGAAGGATGGGCTGGTGATAGAGAAGGAGGGTGGGAGGGAGACAGACATACAGACAGACATACAGATAGATCAGGCAGGAGGAAGAGTAAGTGAGAAAGAGAGAGGCTGAGAGAGAGAGAGGGGGGGGGATAGAGAACGAGAGCGCACTGGAGTGCAGGAAGTTCAATCCTAATTATTTTATGCAGATTGTATATATAGAGCTCAGGACTGAAAGAAGCAGATGTTAAAGCCTGCGAAGCATCTAAATGAGTAAAACATTAGTAAGGGATCGCATTCAGATGAGACAGAATGAAATATATCAGGAACTCTGAACACGATGGGGAGGGTGGTTATGTTCTGTTCGCTCAGGTCAAAATGTCGGCTTTGCATGAAGGTCCACTGGATTGTTCTCTGCCGTGCACAGCAATGACTCACCCACACTCACACACACACAGTGGCATGTCTAAGGACGTGAAGGGAAAATGATGTAATCTATCACTGCCTTGTCAAGTGTATATATATGCCCCCCTTTTGGGATTCCCTTACTGATTAACACCTGTTACACTCCTTTTATACAGCCCCCCCAACACACAAACACACACACCCTCCCCCGGTCTCGTTTGGTCAGCCTGTGTCTTTTGAGTGGCGCAGCATGAAAAGCACATGCTGCTGCTTACAGTGTTGTGGCTTCTCTGTTCTTCAGTACAGAGTGTACAATCAGTTCCAGTTCAGTCACATATGGAAAAACTAATGAGAAAACAAAAGGGCAGCATGTTATTATAGTCTTACATAAGGCTTTAGTGCAGAACTAGGTTTGGTCAATGTACGAAACCACAGAATGCTGCACATTCTCGATTTGTCAGTGTATCAGCACAGAGAGCTTCATTAAATATAAGACAGTATGCGGGGAAGGTTGTGCCGTATTTTGCGCCGCACACAGAAATCTGGAGTAAGTTTGCCATCCAGTGGCAGCGGCGTGCAATGAGCGTCGTCTCACGCCAGAGCAAGGTCATGATTGGTTATATGAGGACAGACGAGAAGTCAGCAACTGGCAATTGCCTGCTTTTTTTTTTTCTGGCTGGCACTAAAATAACTACATAAAGGGTAAAGATTAGAATACTTAGCGATGAAAAAGACAGTTATAAAAGCCTTTCACAGGAAAACTATTCATGAGACATTGTAATGCCCAACATGTTGAGTTTGTCCAATGTTTAAATATGGAGATGGAAATAAAAATCTAATCAAATCAAATAAATAAATAAATAACTATTTCTGAGGCCTAAGCTAGTTTGAACCTGGCATGTGTCCATGGGCACTAGGCTTACTAGCTAATGGGGAAAGGATTACATTTACATGCTTTGCAGGAGGGAGGAAAAAAGACTCACACCTATTTAAAAAAAAAAAAAAATCAGAACATACATGTAACATTTTTTTTTAAATATGCGTCATAACAGGGAAAGAGCGAGTCGCTAACAAACTCGCACTCTGTCAGGTTGCTTCTCATACAGCATCCTCTCTTTTGAAGATGCTGCCAAATGGAACACAGACCAAAGGCACATCTGGGGTGCACACCCAGAGCACGCACGCACGCATGCATGCGCACGCACGCGCGCACACACGCGCACGCACGCACGCATGCATGCGCACGCACGCGCGCACACACGCGCACGCACGCACGCGCGCACACACGCGCACGCACACGCACGCACACACACACACACATTGCCTTATTATCCTTGTGGGGACCTTATAGTGGTCAAATTATCAACACAGATAATTAATGCAATGCACTAATAATGAAGACATTTGGCCAATCAAAACTGTCAGATCTTTCCCAACTATAAAAAAAAATACAAATGTGCACACAGACACAGGTACAAACTGCCCTGCAAGGTTATGGTGTAAATGGAAGCCACGCAAAAATTATGTAAATACATAAACCTGTTCCATACTTTATTAGAGAAACCTGTACCTGAATACATGCAGTTATCTAAATCGGCCAATCATGTGGAACAAAATAGGGGAAAACTGTGGACTCTGTGACCGTGGTGTGGTTGTTGGTTCCAGAAGCTTTTTCCTCTCCAGAGATTTACACAGAATGGCTAACAAAGTCTCAACTCAAATAATTACTCTTTACAACTACGGCACATTCAATTCTGTGATTGTTGAGCTACGACAGTTAAAACAAAACAAAAACACCATCATGTTTTCTAAAAGCAGAAACCCAAGGCACCGATTCACTCAAACTGGACACGAAGTCTAAAAGACGGATGTTTTTTTTTTTCTTTCAAATATTAACTGTCCAGTTTGGGGGAGTTTGTGCCTCACATTCCTGTTCATGGCTGACAGGAGTGGAACCTGAAGTGAGCTGCTGATGTTGTAGCTCATCCGCCATTCCGAGATGCTTTTCTGTCTAACTGTCTAAAACTTTCTAAAACCATTCAAACATTTTCTGGCACTACAGTGGCAACAGAAAATATATTTTTTATGATAATGAAAATGTCAATAAGGTTTTATTTTAAGGCATTTTATTTAGATTTGAGACAGTGTGACAGAGGCGATGGCATACTGTACGCTCATTATTATGCATGTGTGTCAAATATAACCCAGTGGTTTGTGTTTCATAGAAGTGCTTGGTCTTATCCAGTAATATGGATACTACAATATACATTATGACCTGCATTTACGTTGCAGGCAGTCGATTTGCTTATTCTTTTGAAAATAATCATTTGTAAGGCTTACAGCACCCTCTTTCAAGGACTTTTACATCTTTGTTACGTAGCACCGTGGCAAGTCTCGTGTACTATAATGATTTCAATAAATAAAACGGATCATTTCGAATATACATTAAGTACAACAAAATACTGCGACCCCAATTGTGTCAATTGGATAATATTTCTTATCCCTGGCTAAGCTGCTTTTTGATATTTGCGGTCCAGTGATGCTAAAGCAGAACAGACTGCCTGCACAATTGATCCTAAGAAGTAAGTGAAAGAGAAGGGTCAGCGAGCATACTTTAATTAAAATGTGCAAATATTCAGATTGCGAATCATATCGGAAAGACACGCTATAGAGTTTTTAAATTAACCCCAGGGCGATCAGACCTAGGATGATCTTTAGTTATTTACAGGGAATATATTAACATATTACACAGTATATTTACTCTGCTGATGTGCATTGCTTTGAGTCACACTCAAATTAAAGACAAGAAAATTAAATTAGACGGCCGAACACTATCTATAAATATACACCAAAAATGCTTTTAAATGTTATTTACACTTCTTAGTACTAATCATATTATACCAGACTGCAGTGGAATATCATAGAACAACTTCAAAAGAGCGACGACTTCTAGCGCAACGACTTCTAGGGACAGACAGTGATACGTGGAACACTTCTATGTCCACAGCAAATTGAAAGCAGTAAGAATCACGCTGAGGAGAAGCTTTTAACTTTCACAGTGTGCATTACTTTCGAAAAGCTATAAGCAAGTGAAAGATGAAATGTATTTCAAGGCACGATAGTAAAAAAATTAAATAAAATAAACTGTACAAATTTTTAAATAAAAATAAGTAATGAACACCTCAGTATACTCCAGACCTCTGAAGGTGCCTCGGCGCATCTTGGGGCGCAATGCGTTACTTGGTAATGAAGTTTGCGAGGTGTTTTAAAAGGTCACAGGAAAAGCACTCATTGAGAGTCGACGAATCGGATTAAACCAGAGTAAGAAATGTGCACTCGTATTATTAAGACATGCTAAGTATTATGGGTAAAAATAAAAAAGGAGGTAAAAGAATAACAAAGCCGAAGTTTTACCAATACCTTCCGGTCTGTAAGTGGATTTCAGTGGAAATTTTCACTGCATACTTGATGAACAGTATAGTATCGAAATACAAAAGAAAAATTCATTGTGGCTATAAAAAAAAATAATAATAACACCTAAATATTTAAATGAAGCCGCATTACAATATTTAAATATCATTCTCCTCCTGTGTCATTGTCAGACTCCATTTCAGTCAATGTTGAGATATACCACTCTGCGTTTTCTTCCTGCTGCTCGTGCATGCCGACGAGCGAAACGCCATCCGCTTCTGGCTTGACTTTTGTGTTCATCGCTTCCTGCTGCTGACCCTGATGCTTGCGCTTAGTGTGCCGCCTCAGAGTGTTACGCTCAGCAAACCGCATATGACATAACAGACACTGGTAAGGCTTTTCACCTGTGTGGACCCGCTGGTGCCTCGTCAGCTCGGCAGCTTCTCGGAAACGCCGTGGGCAAAGCTGGCACTCGAAGTTGCGCTCACCTGTATGGATATGCTTGTGCCGCTCTAGATGGCTGGAGCGTTTGAAAGCTTTGCTGCACAGCTGGCATACGTGCGGCTTCTTCTGGGAGTGTGTGATGGAGTGGCGTTCAAGGTCTGAGAGGTAGTAGAAAACCCGTGGGCAATACTGGCAGTAAAGAATGCGACGTGGGCCTAATGCCTGAGGATCCTCTTTTTTTGAATGGTTGCTAAAAAGTTTTGGTGAGTCTGGACTAGGAGGGGAAATAGAGGACTGAAGCGGGAGGTCTTCAGTAGGGATTCTGAATAAAGAGTCGGTACTATATAAGGAGACAGAGTCTGGCTCAGAGGCTGGTGACACTTGTTCATGTTCCTCTGGTGCCTGAGTTGCTTCAAAGACTGCAGATTTGTCAATGCCTTTGGGTCGGTTTTCATTTTTTTGCTCAGCAGATACAGCTAATCTAAGCAGTGCTTCCTGGAAAGAAGTGGGCATGTCTGAGCAGGTATTAGTTTTCAGTTGCTTAGCCAGATTTGAAGAGTTCACTGAGGAAGTCCTGGAGGAAGCAATGGGTGAGGTAGGGGCTGCAGAATAATTACAGGATTTATTTTGTCCTGAGAGATTTATAGCAGTTGTACTGGAGACAGGTTCCGGTTTTGGACCAGGTGAACTCGAAGATGAGGGAGGTGCAACAGACGACGCGGAGGAAACTGAAGGAAAATGTCCTGAAAGTGAGGACGACTGAATTCCACAGGACACATCTGTTGACGAAAGAACAAGTACGACCGGGGTGGACTGTGTATTTGACGCCAGGCCAAAAGGTAGCGACAGAGCCATTAGTTCAGATTTAGCATTAGTTGTTGAAGCTGTAAGTGTCTGAAGATGAGATGGTGGGAGAAGGAGAATAGGAGTGTTTGAGTCAGTATCACTAGCCATAATCTGTATAGGAAGGGAAGGCAAGGTGGACATTTTGGTCAAGGCAGGTGGCTCGGTCTCGACCATGGAATCATTGGGAGATTTCTTCTCCACCTCTATGGTAGCTTGTGAGCTATCTGTTGAGACACCAGTCGCTGAGCCCTTCAAAATCAACAACTCTCGATCAGGATCCGCATCCTGAATACCCAAAGACATCTCGATGTCAGACTCTGTAGATCCTCTCCCAGTCACTGGGATTTCTGAAAGATCAATCTGTGGAACTCTTTGACCATCTGGAGTAAGAGTGTAGGGAATACCTTGGTCATCTATGAGAAGGGTGTCCTTTGGATCCGGACACATGACTGATCCATATGTAGATGGTATGGCTACGTGTGACGTAGAAGGACACTGATCCCAGTTTTCTAGGTGAAAGTTGCTCATATGGTCATTTCCCAAGTCAGACCAGTAAATTTCATCGTCGTCATCTTGCACCACTTCCACATTCTGAGTGTCGTCCTTGATCTCATCTACCTCCATTATTAATGAAATCTGGTATTCAGGATCCCGATCCCATATACATTTTTCTTTGTTATCCCTGACATTCGTTTTTGGCAGGCTTAAATCCAGTGCTGCATAGACCTCTTCCTGTCCCATGGCTTCTTTAACACTAGTAACAGCTTCAGGCATTGCTACTTCAAATCCTTTCTGTTTTTCATACAAAGGAAGTGTAGATGTACAGTTTGCACTGTTGCACACCTGAAGTTGGTCTGTACATGGTTTGTCCACACAGTCTCTGGTCTTTTCGAACGCCTCAGACCCAGGAACACTGGCAAAGTCCCATATCTTCACCTCCTCTTTGGTAACGAGACTTTTGTCATATTGTTTATTACTTTTATTCCTTGGAGAGGATTGTCGGTGAAGGTCCTTCACAGGGTAATCGCTGGATAAGAGGTTAGGTTTCAAATATAGCGCTTTGGTTATTGGTTCGTTCATTTCTGTTTAAATGGCGTTTGTACTCATGCCACGTGACAGCTATGAAGCTATTTGTACATTCTCTGGTGTGAATTCAAGCATGGTGACACCATTTCCGACAGGTTGATTGTTTGAACAGAATTCTTGAATGAAATTGAATCAGAGGCATGGTGTGGTACTCCTCCTTACATTGTCTTTACTGGTACCACACAATTCTTCAGATACTCCTGAGATGGACGGGGTATTTGGTTTTCAGGCTGAATTCCATTAAGGTTCTTTAATTTACAACCGTATCCATAAAACCCTACTTTTCACTCCACTCGGATGGCTACGGTCCTGAACAACATCCTCTGTTGTTTGTAACAAGAATATGCTAACTTTGGTTGTTAGCTCACCAGAGAAGGAGCGATGGAGTCACTCAAAGCGCACTAGTCAGTTTACTATTACCTGAGAATTCACTGAAACTTTCCTTCCAGATCTAAGTGTATAAACCAAGCAAACAGAAGCATTTTCTCTTCTGGTGGAACCATCCATCTCCATCCTTGGGACTGTGACTAGGACAGGTCATTAATCTGGAAAAGAACAAAGTATGGTGATAATGTTTTTATATGTTGTAGCAGGACCTAAAATAAAAATCACTTTTTTGTGGAAAGATAAATCACAATATTCATATGTTCAAAAATTGGGTGTTTACTAATTGTAAAAATGTAAACAAAAAAGCTCAGTTTTTTACAAATAAAGATATTACAAAAAATAGACAGTGTTATATAGACAGTTTTTTGTTTTTTTATATAAAGCATTTATAGCTATGGTTGTAAAGAAATTAAGTATACACATTATATACCACTCTTGCCACAAATGCTTTTCCAGACAAAACTGCACTCGCTTCAAATCATTTCGCACCATGCCGTACCAATGGCCACGAATCAGAGTGCACTAGGAGACATAAATCTCTTATAACCTAAAGTTAAAAACTATTTGAAACTACTGCCTGCTTTTAGACCATAGTATAGCTGAATTCTCAAATCAGAATGCGTGCATTCATATTCCATTACAGCACGGCTCTGACAGTAGCGTGATTTCCGGACTATAAAGCGCACCCATATATAATATATATAACCCACTGAATTTTACAGATATTTTTATTTTTAACATAAATAAGCCAAACCTGTCTATAAGCCGCACACTAACGTACTTTACACAGGCTTTAACAACAGACACGTTACACACGGTGTAACGGGTGAAATATGTTGCGCTTCCATTAGGAGCAGAGCGGTATTTTGGGAATAGCATGTCACTGCATTTTTTCCGGTATTACTGCGTGTGTGTAAGACTGAGGATTATGTCCTTATTATTTTCTGATGCTCATTTCTAAGTTTCTTTGACTAACCCGTAACGTCCGATGGAAGTTATTTCTCCCGAAGCCGTGCAGCTCAGAACACAGGTGAGGTGCGTTTTTTCGTTTCCGTTCGGAAATTTCATTGGTCTAATGTTATGGGGTTCAGTTTTTGGGCTTAAAGTTTGTGAAACCGGGAAAAAGCCAGGAAAAATTCATAAATTAGCCGCTTCGTTGTTTAAGCCACGGGGTTCAAAACGTGGGGAAAGAGTAGCGGCTTATAGTCCGAAAAATACAAAAAAAACAAAGAAAATTATTTTGTGGTTTTCCGCTATGTAAAATCATTACAGTTTACTGTCTTTCATGGGAAAGTCTTCAGGACAGTTGACTGCTTTCTGGATTCTCAGTATCATGACACGCTGCATTTCATTGAGATGAGCAGCTGGTGAGCAAACGATTGCTCATAATACAACTACAACCAAAAAAAAAAAAAAAAACACGCTCCAAATAACTAACTGGAACATGTAAAAAGTGTGACATTTAATTTATTAATAAATTAAATGTTTAAATCTGCGGCAAGTTGCAGTTACGCTAGCGCTGAAACAAAATGTATCGCAGCACAGTCCATTGTGTGCTATACTGTACATTAAACAGGTGCACTGATGTATACTACACGATAGCTCATGTGTCGTTACATACTCCTATTAACAATATTCTTGTCTGTTACTTTAGGAGAATAGAGTATATTATATTATTACACTAGACCTTCTGAAATGATATTTTTGGACTGAGTTAGTATAATAATGTTACAATTATTTATATGACTTCTCCCATTTAATATTAGCATGCATAGTTTATCGATACAGTCGAATTTCTTACAATAAACAATTAAAACAATACTCAATACTATTTAATGTGCAATTCATCTATAATAATTAAGTAACCAATTAACAAGAAAGAGTCAAAAGCAGTTTGTTTAGGTAGATGCTGGTCAGCACAGGTTCATTCAAATCTAGAGCAAAGTAGTGTAGTGTAGTAGTGCATCTGCTGCCATGTTTTGGCAGAGGAACCCACAACAAAAAAAATGCAAAACCCATAGTCCACACACACACACACACACACACACACACACACACACACACACACAGACACACACAGACACAGGAACCTGAGCTAAGGACCAAACCACGCTACCTACTGCACCAACATGCCACCCAGTTGCTCTTCATGTTGCACAAAACCTTTTCCTTCAACACAATTGCTAAGATCTAAAATGAAACTCATTATCGCTGGTACACAAATATACAAGTAATTTGTAATCATTACCTCTTTCATCACTTTCTGCCTTCGGATTCTGACACCCCAAGATTCGAAGATGGGGTCAAGATCCAGGGACCCATTTCATGTCACATAAAATGCACTTGGTAGCTTTCATACTTTCGACGTGTGACCTATTGAGAACATGGAAAAGTGAATCACTTCGGGAACGCACGGGCCACGTGTTCGTTTGTTTCAAAAAAGGGAAAGGTTGGTTTTATTTCCTCATCGTCAGAAACATCTCATTAGTAAGTAGCATCAGTTTTGTGAATCAAAAGCCATTATGTGTCTGTTTAGTCCCTTTAAATGCTGCACTTTTTTTGTGTGGTGAGATGTAAGTTCACTACACTGCACTTCGACAACATTTATAGTTTTAGTATCGTCTCAGCAAACTTCTTCATCCTCTCCTGAAGCACTTGGCTGTTCTGTCTACCACGATGATGATGATGATGATGATGATGATGATCTGTGTCTGAGTTTATAATCTATATAAAAATCCCTTATCATTCATGCACACACTTTCTGGAGACTCATATTATAAGATTCTACCTTGCATACGCTCCAAAAGATGGTTCCAGACCTGACACATGTACCGTACATCTAGTGTAGCTTGTTTTGGATGATGTGAATAAGTATATACACCCCCCACACACTCCCCCACCCCGACCTCAACCTCCCAGGGTTAACCAGCTGGTCGGTCCTAGTTGCCAATAGCGTCGTTTAGTTCTTTTAATGATTTTTTTTAATAAACACGGTTGCATGCATCAGGGAACAGTCTCCGTCTCGGGGTTTGACATGAAACGTCCTGCGGGAGGAAGCGACACGGGCACGAACGGACGCCATTACACGGAGTCGGAGGTCCGATTAAAAAAAAAGAAAGAAAAAGAAAGAAAAACCCCTTTATGTATCCTACCATTCTTTTTGACGCTGTGTCTCACTCGAACCCGTGTCGCTAAACGCGTTTCTAATTCGTGCCCGTGGCGAAGCCCAGGCTTACGCCTTGCTCTCCTGCCGCACTGCGAGGAGAGCCTCCGCGCTCGGACCTGCGACCAGCCATTTTCTGCGTACCGAGGGTTCGAGCCGGTGACACCGTGCGCCTACAAACCAGCCCTCAAACTTTCCGAAGTGTGCAACGCCAGCGTTCAAGCCACAGGCTCTATCTCTCCATCAGGACCCCACCGAAGCCCCGCAATGACACTTCCTTATTTATTTGGAATTGAAATATTCAACACGAAACTGTTTCTCACCCCACGAGTCAGCTCGCGCAGGCACTGGCTAACCCGACCCTCGCGCACTTCCGGAACACCAAATATGAATGAATGGGTGGGCGGGGACAGTGGGGCGTAGGGGGCGGGGCTTGTAGTGGTGTCGCAGTTTGGTGCGTCAGTCCCCGACAAGGTTAGTAATAATAATGTTTAGACGGCACTGGTAACCCGGGCCTTGACCGATCCGGTATGGGGTTGTGGTTTGTGATCCGCATATTTGATGTGGCACATGTTTTACGCTGGATTCCCTTCCTAACGCAACCCTCCCTATTTATCCGGGCTTGGGACCGGCACTAAGAGTGCACTGGCTTGTGCAACCCTAGTCTTGGGTCGACAGAATGATGAGAACAGTAGGCAGGAGTACAAGGAGTTGCGGTAGCAGGTGAAGAGGGATGTGGCGAAAGAAAACAAAAAGGCAATTGAGGAGCTGTATGAGAAGTTGGACACTAAGGAAGGAGAAAAGGATTTGTACCTATTGGCATGGCAGAGGGACTGAGCTGGAAAGGATGTTGCAAGTTAGAGCAATAAAGGATGGAGATGGAAGTGTGTTGACTAGTGAGGAGAGTGTGAAAGAGAGAGAAGGTTGGATGGTGTGGAGATTGTGAAGCAGGAAGTGTGTAGGATTAGTAAAGAGGAAGTGAGAGCAGCGATTAAGATGATGAAGAGTGGAAAAGGCGGTTGGACCAGATGACATACCTGTAGAAGCGTGAAGATGTTTAGGAGAGATGGCAGTGGAGTTTTTAACCAGATTGTTTAACAAGATTCTGGAAGGGGAGAGGATGCCTGAGGAATGGAGAAGGAGTGTGCTGGTACCAATCTTTAAGCATAAGGGAGATGTGCAGACCTGCAGTAACTACAGGGGAATTAAGTTGATCAGTCACACCATGAAGTTATGGGAAAGAGTAGTGGAAGCCTGGGTGAGGGAAAAGGTGACCATCCGTGAGCAACAGTATTGTATTTGCTTTGAGGAATGTTGATGGAGCAGTAGAGAGAAGGTCAGAAGTAGCTGATGCCAGCCAGTGCAAAAAACAATTTGGTTTTTACTCATAATACATTTCACACCACATCCCAATGTGTTTTATTTTTCTTATGTAACTTTTTTTTTTTTTTTGCCTATTTTGAATACAATATTTGTAATTGTAACAATAATGTACCCTAACCCTACCCTCTAATTTTACTTTATTAATGTGCCATATACTGTTTTTCTGACATTCATATTTGCCATAATTTTGCAGAGAATCTTTGACACAAGTTAGCACTTGTTAGCTCTTACGTTATATTAGCTATAAACACATTTTGCAGGAAAATAATCTCAGCTTGTCATGCTACAGAGACTCAGAGAAAATACAAAGTTCTTTTTCGTAAATATTCTCCCACGGTGTAAACTTACTGATTGATAAAAAAAACTGACAACTGAAAACTGACCCACTTATCTCCATTAACATTAAATAAATGAATCCATGCTTCACCATAGCAAGAATTTAGAAGTCTTTTTTTTAATAAATAATAACACATTTGACATAAAGATTATGTAGAAAATACATCCCTGCGAATGGGTTGCTATTAATAGAAATTATAATGCGCATTAATATGGGTGTGTGTCAGTCAGCACTTTTGTTAATTACATAATTTGTGTAACAAATTTAGATTTGACCTATAATAATAAATACCAATCGGAATGTCCCAACTGCTTCTTTATTGTGAAAGAGAAAAACAAACCAAGCAGCCCATGTGAAATTTGGCCTTTGATAAACTTTGCTCAATACAGTGCATCCTCGCTTCAGATATAATTCAACTGTCCCAGCTCTCTATTTTCTTTTACACCTTTTGTTTTGCAATAAATCCCTGAATTTTAGATACACAATAATAAGGATATTTCTTCTAGCACCTACAAAAAATTAAGCATGTGGGGGTTTAAAAAATCTCAATAATCCTACTTTTTCAGTTAGTCCTGGTCCATATTGTTTTTTAACAATGCAATATTCAAATTGAAAAATAACACAGTTGCAATCAAGGATTAGTCTTTACCAGGTTCACTTTCGTGAACAGTTCGCATGAAAATGCAACGTGTGGACCTCACACGAGCCGAAAAATCCAGTTTTATTGTTTTGCCCCAAATTTTCTTCAGATGTCTTTTTTTTTTGTTATCCACAATCAGCGATGCAATCTATCTCTACAGAAAATCCATTCCTGTCCATCCAAGTTCACGTTTGTTTAAGTTTAAAGGTAAATGGATTGCTGTTTGGATGCTGATAGTAGTTAAAAGTAGTTCAGTAACAAACTGTATCTTGAATAAAATAAAAAAGTCTAACAAAGGTTAGAAATCCAGAGAGTTACAGAGAGCAGAATGTGTGCAAAACTCTCAGACCACAAATTTATGAATCACCATATACAACACAGAGTGCCAGATTTCATTTCCAGATGATCTTTATGGAAGCTTATTTTAAGCTTATATGGAAGTGATTTTTCAGCTTGTTTCAGGTGGTGTATTTACCACTTTTTCCAATAAAATAATTGCTTACACTACTATGCAAAGAGAAATCGTCCATTACAATAAAAGCAAATGAAAGAATGATAAAACCAAAATGATATTTTTGTCATCAGTATAAATCATGTTGTGCTCGGACTGAGTGTTTTGTTTAGAAATGCTCACGTACTGCTCATTATTTCAGTAAACAACTTTATTGAACAGTGTTTGTTCTGTTCCCACATGTTGTTGTAGTGCATTTTGGTCATGCTAAGCTCTGTACTTGTACACACTATGATCGATTTTGACAAACAGAGTTTGTCCCACATTACTTGAAATCTCTTTCAGCTATTTTAATACATTTACAAAACAAGACTATAGCAGCTAATTTACAACATACATCCATTTCAAACATTCAGTTGAATATAGCCTTGTTTATTCAATATACAACACATCCCAAAGGGTTTTATACCGACGAGGAAGTGAAAATGTTTCTAAATAAAAATGTAACTTTATTTACAAATGATTATTTACATTGATTGCCATTTCTCTCAACATTGGCTCCCCATTTGACAGCAGGTCCGTGTGTGATGTCCAGCTATTAGAATGAATTCAATCATTTTTTGGTTCAAAGGCATTTTAAAGGTTATCTGAGAAAAATCTTGGGAAGACATTTTGCTTAAAAAATAAAAGTTTCCCCTTGAATATAGAGCCTTTTGGAATGATTTGTAAAATAAGGTGAATGACTTGAAAATCTTTTAAAAAATACAAGTTTACAATACAATTACGACATCATTATTCAGAGCGACTCACATTTATCTCATTCATACAGCTGAGCAGCTATGGGGTTAAGGGGCCTGGCTCGGGGGCACAGGAGTGGCAGCTTGGTGTGGCAATACAATCTTTTGAGTGAAAATGTTCCAGACTTAATCTAAATGATATTCATGATTCCCAAAATTCTGTTTATCTCCCTGTGGGTAAACTATGAACTGCATTCACTGGACCCTAACAGCATTCTAATTACTTTTATGCTCCTGCATGAACACAGCATGAAGTGAAAGGATAAACATGTTTCTACATGTATCTACATCTTATAACAGGTGAAATGAATAGTTTGATAACAAGAAGTCCGTGAGTGTGGTGGTGAAGGGGCATGTAGTTAGAACGTAAGTGTAAGAGAAGTTCCCTCGGAGGTCGTGTCCAGCTCATCAGGATCACATGGATGAATCTCCGATACCAGTCGGTGGGGGTAGAGTGTATACTGTAACCAGGTAGGTTCTGAAAGAATTGTAAGAAGAAGAGTTATGGATGGGAGTGTGAGGTGAGAAAATACATGAGCAAGTGTAAAACTATAAATGTATATACACTATATGGACAATAGTATTGAGACACCTTTTCCAGCCATATGACAATGCCACTCTGCACAAAAACAGCTTCATGGAAATATAGTTTACATGGGTTAGAGTGGAAGATCTTGAGTGGCCTGCTATAGATCTCTGACCTCAACCATATTGAACACCTTTGAGATTAACTGGAACACTGACTGCACCCCAGGCCTCCTCAAGCCTCCTCCTTTTACTAATGCTTTTGTGGCCATTGAGCATGAATCTCCACAACCAAACTCCAAAATCTAATGAAACCCAGAAGAGTAGAGGTTGTTATAAGAGCAAATGGGAACTGAATTTGAAATGAAAGGTACAAAAAGCACAATCTTTTAGTCAGGTTTTCACAAACTTATGTCTGTATAGTGTATTTATATACACACAGTATTCACATTTAGATTTTTTGTGTGTGTGTTGTGAGTGTGGGTGTTTTGTCTAACCAAGGTAGCAACTGGGAGCAGGGAGCAGTCCATCGAAGCATGTCTCTGTAGCTGTGAAACTGCAATGCTTTTGAGGATGCTTGCAAAAGAATGTTACGTTCTCACCGTGAGTAACCAGCCTGTCTGTCAAGTCATAGGGCCAGCTCTTAACTCCACCCACAATCACCTTACTGCGCTGTGCAGGGATTGGACAGCGAGCTAAATAGCAGATGAGAGAGGTAAAGAAAATAGCACACATAAGATACATAAAGACATTTTTGTAAGTAAATAAGCATGCTGTTATCCTTCAATCATTAGGGTGGTGTGACACAGTCTAAAGCAAAGTGGAGGGTCTGAGTGTTTACATTTTTTTTTATCTTTTATATTAAAGTGTCTCCATATGATACATATAAACTATTATGTTTTTTTTCTTAAATTTGAAACCTTTTCTGTGTATTTATTATTTTTTGTTAGGCTCAAGAATAAATCAGCTGTATAATTGGCTTGAATCAAAAAGGGTCTAACTGTACATGTATATATGTACATGTAAATTTTAATTCAGGTTTTATATTATAGTATTATATACATGTATGAGGGACCCTCGCTTACCTCGGCAGAAAGGTACTGTGCTCCATGTGCCGTCAATCTGACAAGTAGCTTGGTTAGGCCCATCTAAGTGGAAGGTCTTTTTGCAAAGATAATATATGGCATCACCTATGCTGTATTTAGATTTTTGCACAGCCACCAAGTAACCATTATTAACTTCCTGTGGCGGCGGACAAAATACACCTATAGAACATAAATAAAACATAAAAAAATTTACACTCTCTCTCTCTCTCTCTCTCTCTCTCTCTCTCTCTCTATATATATATATATATACACACACACACACACACACACACACACACACACACCTTCTTCCGTTTTTATACCTTTTTTATAAAAAATTTTTGCATTAATACTGAAGACATCCAAACTATGAAGGAATATGTATGGAATTATGTGGCAAACAAAAACATGATAAATAGCCCAAAATCTGTTTTATGTTTTTGATTTTCTGAGGAAGCAACATTTTCTTTGCACACATTGGCATTCTCTCAGTCAGCCTTATAAGGTAGTCACCTGGAATAGTTTTTAATTTGCAGGTGTGCCTGGTCAAGAGTTTCATTTGTTCATTTGTGACATTTCCTGCCTATACATATACAATTTATGGCAAGAAACACTCAGTTAAGCAAAGAGAAAAGACAATCCATCATTACTTTAAAGAATAAAGGTCATTAAATCCAAAGAATCTCATGAACTTTTAATGAAACCCCAAGTGCAGTCTAGAAAAACCTTGAAATGCTATGACGAAACAGGCTCTCGTGGGGCTGTCCCAGGAACGGAAGACCAAGAGCTACCTCTGCTGCAGCGAAGTTTGTTAGAAATATCAACCTCAGAAACTGCCAATTCAAATGAATGCTTATCGATGTTCAAGTAGCAGATATATTTCAACATACACTGTTGAGAAAAGACTGTGATGTTGCATCAGATAACCTGGGCTCCACAGTCACCCAATCTAAATCTAGTTGAGATGTTTGGGTTAGCTGAACTGGAAAGCAAAGAAAAAGCAGCCAACAAGCACTCGAGACCTCTGGGAGCTACTTAAGATAATTTGAAAACCAGGTGACTACCTCAGGAAGCTGACTGGGAGAATGCCAGCAGTGTGAAAATTTGTCATCAAAGCAAACAGAGCTACTTTGATTAATTAAAATATATTCTGAGTTATCTAACGTGTTGTTGTTGTTGTTTTTAACTAATGTCCATATGTGTTCTTTTATAGTTTTTATGTCTTTAGTATTAATGTACAATGTTAAAAAATAAATAAATTAAAAAAAACACTGCAGGAGAAGGAGTGTCCAAACCTTATATACAGTGAGGAAAATAAGTATTTGAACACCCTGCTATTTTGCAAGTTCTCCCATAGGAAATCATGGAGGGGTCTGAAATTGTCATCGTAGGTGCATGTCCACTGTGAGAGACATAATCTAAAAAAAAAATCCAGAAATCACAATGTATGATTTTTTAACTATTTATTTGTATGATACAGCTGCAAATAAGTATTTGAACACATGAGAAAGTCAATGTTAATATTTGGTACAGTAGCCTTTGTTTGCAATTACAGAGGTCAAACGTTTCCTGTAGTTTTGCACACACTGCAGGAGGGATTTTGGCCCACTCCTCCACACAGATCTTCTCTAGATCAGTCAGGTTTCTGGCCTGTCACTGAGAAACACGGAGTTTGAGCTCCCTTTAAAGATTCTCTATTGGGTTTAGGTCTGGCAGGGTGTTCAAATACTTATTTTCCTCACTGTATATGATTATGGTGGCATTCAAGGTGACCTCGTAAGACATTTGTTAAAAAAACTAAGAAAATATATTGAGGTATAGATAGATAGATAGCACTCTGGTGACGGAATCACCTATATGACCTCATACCTCATGCAGAGGGCAGCAGTTGATGTATATTTAAATACCCTGCAGGTGGCAGGCAAGGTTTTTGAAAACACCACAGGAACCAACAATATGGCAGAGGTTCAAACTAATCCAGCAGAGGGCAGCATAGTATCCTTAACTCCTCCATCCCCACCTACACAGTCCTCGTTTCTCACTCTATCGTTCACTCTCTAGCATCATTTCCCAAAGTGTAGCAGGAATTACTTACAAATACACAATCATATGGATGTGTACATATGCAGACACAACGCACACAGTGCTGACATTTCTATCTGACCTCATTCATATGGCGCACACACACACACACACACACACAGTTCACACATTTCATCATCTGATTCTTCTCCTTTGACATGTTTATAAAACTGAACTTTGTTGGTCTCAGATAAAGTCTGCAGAAATTATCACACACATACACACATTGCATCCTTACGTTGACAGATGGGGTGTGGGTAACGCCACGTCTGGTCCTTGTGACAAACATTTTCACTGTTTCCAACCAGCACAGATCTGCAAAAAGGAAGGAATGGATGACTGAGAGTATGCAAAATGGCTTTCTGTTTCTTTGAATCTTTTGCTCTGTGTCTCTCACCCAGGAGCGCACTGGTACTGTATGGTGGAGCCTACAGCAACACTTCCATCAACTAACAGCAACTCATGATCAGGCAAAGGGCAAGATGGTTTAGATTCAGGCTCTGTTTCAGCATTAGCAACTGATGAGAAAAAAAGGGAAAAAAAATAATAAATGTTGGCTATGGACAGCGTGTCTGGCGCCAGTGGATAAACATAGCACATCTTTCAAAGATAAAAAAGACTTCATATAAAAGCTCTTCTTTTTAGGCATTTGGATATGATTAATTCCTGTTAACGAATTTCGGTGTTCAAATTGTGTGATAGCTCTTGGGTTATCCTCCTAGACCCCTTTACTTTATGGGGTGTCCCTTAATGCTTATGGGAGCCATGACCATCTCTGGCTATGACTGTGTTCCATTATTTCACTATGTCCTTTCACCATTCCCTCCTATGGGAATCCCTGCCATTCTCAAGAGCTCTTCTAATACTTTATTAGTTCAAATAAAAAACTCTGGATATCCCTTTCGGAACTGAGTCACCATCACTATAGATGCTAAAAGCAAAAGTAATCTAAGGCAATTTTCTTTTTGAAAAGATAAAAACTTTTCTAATTATTTAGAAAATATTACTTTTGCAATGTTAAAACGCAATGGGTTTTTTTCTTCCAATTTGATAATTATAAATTATTTTGCTTAAAACATTATGGATTTTTTCCTAACTTTTGTATCAGACCATTGGTGTATTACTCATCACATACTGTATATTTAGAGCCATAATATTTTTTTTTAATTGTAGCCAGAAGCCAATGTCTAAACCCAAGCACTTGATATGACAGCTTCTGTAAGTGTATCGTTATTAAGCAGACTTTCATGCTTGCAGCACAGTGAGAGTTCAGTCTGACTGAAAAATCTGTTCATGGCTCCATGGCACTTATGCTCCAGCACCATTATTGTTTCATACTTCTGAGTCATTAGAAGTCTGCATAAGAAAAAAAAAAAGCATGGCAGATCATCAATGAGATTGACTTGTACTTTACTCTGCAGTTAAACTGCAGGTCTACTCTCCTAGCTACCAAGAACAATTATTGAATAATATGTTTATGATAAATAATATGAATAATTAGACTAGAGCTTAAAGGGTTAACAAATCAAACTGGCTAATGTTGGAATGAAAAGCTACCTTTATTTTCCTCTTTAATAATTTATTATTGTTGGTGGAAATGAAATTAGAAATAATTTAATCTTATTGATCTATCTATCCTTAAATGCTTTGTAATTTTACCAGCATATTCCATAATACTGTGATAATACATATGCATACATTATACACAAAACAACCCTGAGTTATAAAAAATCGTATTAAAGTATACATTGACAAGTTACGGAGCAGAAGTGACCCTTGATCGCGGAGTGTGAGGCATCTAACTTCGATGCTTAAGCGATGCTGAGTGTAACGCCAGAGGACACAAAGGAGTACAGGAGGACTGGTGTTGATGGATGGGAAGATGGATGAATGAGTGGGTGGGTGGGTAGGTGGATGGGAGGACAGATGAATAGTGTACAGCTTCACAGCGATCCATCTGGAATGATCTGTTCACACATTCACTTGACTCATATCTGGCAATCTCTAACATGCGTGGGTGATTTACTGTTGGAGAGAGAGGAAATCTAACACATTTACAATGTTGGCATGCGTGTGGATTCTCTGCTCTGTCATGTCACTGAGCTGCAGGTGCTGTCGTAGGAATGCTCTCTAAACGCCCACATCTCCTCTCTGCCTGCCGCTTTAGTCCTGGAAATATCTCTCAGTGTACAGTGTGTGTGTGGGCTCCTCGGCAGGCAGGTCAAGCTCATGCAGCTCTCACTAGACTCTTGTACTTTAATGCCAGAGAGCTTTGCACAAATCATAGTGCACCTGTCTTTGTATGTGAGCGAGAGAGACAGAAGGAAAAGAAGATAAAAAAAAAGATTTGGGGTTTATTTGGGCTTGTTATACTCGATTTCTAAACGGAAATATTAGCATTGTGTGGACATCTTGTGCAGCAGTGTTGCTGTGTCCAAAAGTAAAAAAAAAAATCACAAAAACACATTAACAATCAGGAAGTTAGAAAGAAATGATACGCCAGACTGGTCCTGCAGTTAAGGCAGTTTTCATTCTGCTGAATCTCTATGGATCCCTTTGGCCCTTTTGGTCCCATCTAAACAGGACCTTTGGTATCACCCATACCATCTTTACAGCACCTCTGCTACTAATATATGCATACTCTTCCTCAGTAACTACATGACTTTGCCTTCATATTGACACTGAACTAAGAAAATCAAGATTTTGTTTCGATCAAGATATTTTAAAATCCAAATGTTGTTTTTTTGTACTCAACTTACTTGCAACAACTGTTTCATAACTGTCCAAAAGGTTTTTGTATGCGATAGCTTCAAGATTTCTCATGATGGATCCTACAGGGCTCAGCCTATACCTTTGCACAAAATGACCTCAATTAAGATCCAAATAGTTTTGCAATGAGCCCTGAACTCAACCACATAGAAGATTTTCAAATTGAGTTGGAACACAGCAAGGCCTCCAGTCCTCCTCACCTAATATCAGTGCTGGACTTAACAAATGTTGGCTAAATGAGCACAAACCTCCACAGCCATGCCCCAAAATCCAGTGGAAAGAGTGGAGGCTATTATAACAGCAAAGGGGGTCTATACCTCAAAGATTGATATTCTGTCAGGTGTCTGAATACATTTGGCCATGTAATGTATGTCTTAAGGACCCGTGCTGGATTTGTTAACATAGCTAGAAAATGAACAAGCTGTTACATGACGTACATAATGAAATTTCTGCTTTAGACCATAACACATTCTGTCAATTTATTTTGCTGTTATGGGCTGAGACAGTGTTTGTGTACACAAGGACATAAAGGGGTTTAAAGGCACATCTAATGCCCCATACAGAAATAGCCAAGCCTAGACAAGTATAACATTTTTTAAAAAATAGAGAGAGAATAGACACACAAATGAAAGCAAGTTACATTCAGGTTACTAGTAAAATGAATTAGCAATGAAACATTTTGTAGAAACTGTTTTGGCCTGATTAAAATGACAACCTACAATTTTAAATCTTTGCTTACGACAGATGATGAAAAAGATAATGGTATGTGAAAAGATGCATGTCACAGCTGGGTCGCCTCTAAACATGCTTACCTTTCCTTCATTTGGTTAACCCCAGAGACAAAACCTGACATGTAATAAATTGCACAAGTTATCCAATAACAACCACAAATATTTTATACCACCTAAAAGCTGCTTCAGGTATGTGTGGGGTTGTTGTTTTTTCCAATATCATAGATATTTGACAAGAAAAATGATCTGAAGTCCGGGAAAATGCCTCATGTACAACTGTATATCAATGACTTATAAATGCAGTTTTATCATTCAGATCGTTCAGTCATGTCGCAGCGAGACAATGCAAAATATAAATTCAAACTCAGATCAAGATCTTCAGGTAATGTTCAAGAAATAGTATGATCTCTGTTACTGGTTGATGGTACTAGAATGGGCTGGTTTGAGTATTTTAGAACTCTAATGGGATTTTCACACATAACAGTCACTAGAGTTTAGATTGAATGATGCAAATAACCGAAGAAACACTGTGTGACAGTTATGTGGCTGGAAACTGCTTGTTTATGTGTAAAGTCAAGTGTATAGGTGTCCCTATTAAAGTGGATAGTTTCAGTTTCACACTTTACATCATGCAACTTATGTCAATTACAGTATGCTGCTTTTTGCTCAAAGAATTTGATCACGAGAAATGTTTAGCTGGTTGTTGAAATCAGTACAGTACAGTACAGTACAGTGCAGTACATTTAATAATAGTATTGTTGCAGTGTATGAATTTCGTCACACAGTTTTAATGAACACCATCCATCACAAACAAGTTATCTACACCCTTTTTGCTAGTTTCTAAGCACCACTGAATTATCTAATGTGTCGCCAAGGCATTTTTTTCATGTTTTTGCCCACCTGTACACTCAGGGTCTTCATCACTCCATTGTCGGTCACCTTGGCACCGGCGGAAAACAGCATCCATGCCATTGGCCATGGTGTACCCAGGGTGACAGCGTACTTCCACGAGAGCAGAGAAAGATGGAAATGGAGAGAGGAGAGCCACATCGAAGTGTTGACCACCAGGAAGAGGCCATGGGCATGTCCGACCTGTTGAAACGGTGTTAGAGTTACCATGCGTTTTACAGCTACACTTTATAAGACATTTATAGCTTAATTATAAATCCTACAAACACATATTTCCAATCATGAATGCTTTAATATGACTGAGATGCTGTATGTATGTTGTACAAATGTTTTATTAACAATAAAATGTAAAGTACATTTTTATGTTGATCTGTGACCTCCTGTATAACACTTATCAAATATACAAATGTAAGTAGTGTGTAGGTGTTATTGACGTGGTATAAGAGTCTGACCTGGAGCTACACAGCTGAGTCCGCACGGCCCATCGCATAAACACTGTCGCTTGCTGCCACAATCACTGTCCTGCTGGCATTTTTTTGGGCATGTTTGTCTCCTCTCAGTACCCAAAATCCTATCTGGGCACTGTTTAATCACCTCTTCTATAGCATCATATATGGAGCACAAATATAAAGGATTTGTTAGTATAGTATATTATAGCATTTTTTTTATACACTGTGGAACAGGACAAATATATGAAATACTTAAGTACTTTGAATAAATATGTCACTTATGTAATGTACTGCATTTAGACCTGAACTACAGGTAAAAGCTGCTCGCTTTCTCTCTCTCTCTCTCTCTCTCTCTCTCTCTCTCTCTCTCTCTCTTTCTCTATGTCTCTCCCTCTCTCTCTCTCTCTTTCTCTTTTTTTTGGTTCAAATCATTGATCATAATTTTGTAAATATATTGTTTTTATTTTGCTTAAAATGATTATATAGTAATATGTGAAAAATCTTATCATGCATATGAACACATTGAATGATGCTACTCTCCAATCAGACCAGCATAATCATCATCATATTAAGCTCCTTATTTTCATATATCTCAAACATAATCAATGAGCCTGACTAAACATTAATGAAGTGCTGGTATTAGGTGGGTTGCAGATAGCAGGGAGGGAAGGAATTAGGCAATTGGGTTCTGTTGGTCAAATTGCAATTTAGTTTAATTACAGACTTAATTCAATGTATTTTATTTCAGTGATTTATTATCGAAAAGTAATGAGAACTGAAATGTTAAACTTATAAACTAATTATATATACCTGCACCTACACCATGAAATTATTAATATTGCATATGGCAGCAGGAAACAGAAAAGGAGAACATGTAGAAGAAAACGTGTTTCCCTTAATTCCTAAAACAACACATTTTCTCACAGACACTGGAATCACATTGAAATGCAAAAAGTAGTTAACATGCACACACATTGCACAATATAGTGGCTCAACCCAATCTAATAAATTGTGTCATTAACATTTATTAAATTATTTACAAAAGAAAATGTCCTTAATGATAAACCTACTCCATATGAAGGAAAAAAGCTTTCCCTGTCTCTGTCTCTGTCTCTATCCTTGTCTTTCCCATTCTCTCTCACATGCACACAGTGTCTACTCACCTGATTGCAGGGCCAGGCTGCTGAGCGCCCACACACAGAGCAGAAGGAGCATTTGAGATGTCTCCATCGTTCCCTGCTGTTCACATGAGATCTTATGACAGGACTAATCGAGAAGAGTGGGCTATAAAGAGACACACACACACACACACACACACACACACACACACACACACACATCTGGTTTGTGTTTCAAACACTTGCTAAAATTTCTTTGTAAAAGGACCTTTCACCCAATTCTCTTAATTCCTGCTGAGCACAGTCACCCACACATTGACACAATGACACACAATGACACACACACACACACACACACACACACACACACACACACACACACACACACACACACACATCTACAGACACTCTCCTCATCAAACATATACACACCACTCTATTCTCCCTCTGTCTCCTTTTTCTCTCTTCCACATGCCACACAATTGCAAAGTGTGATAATTGTCTCACACTCTTGATACAAACCAATTAATGCATAACACCCAACTGCTGACCTTGTGTTGTCTCTAAGTTTCCAAGGATCTCTTGAATGCACTTGCAATTATCTTCTTTGGATGAAGGTTTCCATAAATATGTGTAAATGTGTAAATGCATATACCTCATCAAAAAATAGCCTTATACAGTAAATCTCCCAGGTGTATTAGTTACACAGGAGGTCATCACACACAGTGAAGGAAGAAAGGAAATCAATAGTGTTAACTGTTAACAATGATTTTTCCTTTCTTTATTTTAATCACTCTTTTGATAAATGTCACACCCTCTGAGACAAACCGGCTCGTTTAACAACTCACATGCTTGCAAATATTTGCATTTGTCTCAGGGAATGTCTTTTGTTCAAGTCTGTTCTTTGGATATGATCACAGCATCTTCTTTATCAATTAAATAAAAATATCAATATAGTCAGCTTTGTTTTCTGTCTATATCAGTAAATGGGTGACAGATCATCATGCGTTCTCCCTGGAATTATTGGCACTTAATGAAAATGCCTGAGAAAAGGTCATCTAAAGGACACCAATGTTGTTTATGAACTTCACCCAAATACAAGAAATCGAAAACAAGACAAAACAGGATTTTTCCTATAAGGTTGCAGGGTTCTGTGTGGGATACTCGAGTTCTTCCACTTGAAACCTGGCAAACGATGTCTTTCATGGAGCCCACTTGGTAAACAAATGCATTGTCATGCTGGACCATACATGAGCATTTTAGTTCCAGTGAAGGTAAATTGCATGGCTACGGTGTACCATGACATAATACACAATTACATGCTTTTAACTGTTTGTGAAAAACTGGTCTTCACTGGTCTCTGGATGAGAAGGTCAGGAGTTCATATCCCATATCACATCATGAGGAGGTTGACCAACCCCAAAACTAGCTAGCTTGTCTCAGCCCGAGAAAGGGTTTGTTCACCACTTCCTGACCAGTGAATACGAGCGGCACCACTGGCTTACAGCCTCTGAGCAGCACGGCATCTCTGGTGAGTAGGTTGTATTTTATTTACATTTTAATGTTTTTGTTATATTATTAGACAAATATTGATTCTGAACTGCTCCAGATGATGTAGGTGCAGAGTTGCGGTTGTAGTGAAGAGGTTTGGAGTCTTTACTGGGTTTCTTGCTTTAGTAAAAATGGTATTCACCCTCCATATGCAAAATTATTATTATTCAGTCGGGCAAGTCCCCCGCTGTAAATGTAAAATTTTCACTTGAGTAAAAGTAATTGCTAAGTATTTGCCCTTAAATGTACTTAAGTACTATGATTTATAACGGCAATAATGTTCCTATTATCATTTTTGTCAGAAGACTCTTTGCTTAATCAACTCAGTTTATGTGAAAATGTCTAATGTTACTCTTAGCACATCAATCTATTCCAGTTCAAAACCTTATTTACAACTACTATAAAAATTGCAAAAAATTGGCCACGGGTGTTGTGGCAAGTTGCAGTCAGGAGTTTCTTCCATCATATATTCTCTTAAAATGTTCTGCTTGCTGTTGAAACTGACGCTTCAGAGTTTGTGCTAAATCGATACCACCAAGCAGCAATCAAAACAAGTTCAAAACAGTGCGTGCTCTACCCCGACTGGTAGTTTACTGTGTGCATGACCTGTTTTTATCGACTCATAAATAAAAAGGAATTGATTTCGCAAAGTTAAAGTAAAACATTTGCCTTTGAAATGTAGTGAAGTTAAAGTAAGACTCACCAAATAGAAATACTTTAGTAAAGTACAGATACTTAAAAAAGCTACATAAGTACAGTAACAGATTACATTCACTTTGTTACCATCCACTACTGCAGATAACTATTCTGTACATTTGTGGTGAGCAGAAAAGCATCTCAAAATGTTTGAACCTTGAGGCGATGGGCTACAACAGCATAAGATGCGTTATTCATCTGTCAGTCATGAACAGAAACATGGCTACAGTAGACACAGTCTCACAAACTCTATATAGTTCTTCTCCTTTTGGCTTCTCCCATTAGGGGTCGCCACAGCGGATCATCCGTCTCCATACCCCTCTGTCCTCTACATCCGCTTCTTTCAACCCAACTACCTGCATGTCGTCCTTCACCACCTCCATTCACCTCCTCCTTGGTCTTTCTCTTTTCCTCCTTCCTGGTGGCTCCATCCTCAGCATTCTCCTACCGATATACCCCATGTTCCTCCTCTGCACATGTCCAAACCTTCTCAATCTCGCCTCCCTCACCTTGTCTTCAAAACGTCCTACATTTCCATCCTTGTCAATCCTAATGAAAATCTCAGTATCTTCAACTTTGACCAATACTGTATAGTTGAATACTGGAAATTTTAGCCTGGTCTGATGAATCTGGATTTCTTTATTTCTGCTCGAAAACCATGTAATGGTGTAGGGAATTTTTTTATTGGCACAAAATGTGTCGTTATCACCAATCAATCATTCGAAAACCACTCATGTGCACCCCTTTATAACCACAACTTACCACCCAGAATGATAATGCACTCTTTTTTACAAATAAAAAGTCATCCCAAACTGGGTTAATGAGCATGACAACGAGTTCTTCGGTGGCCTTTCCAGTCTGCGAATCCAGTAGAACACCTTTGGGACGTGATAGAATGGGAGATACATAGCATGAAACTGCCCCTGAAAGATTTGCAGGAATTGTGTGATGGGATCATGTTGACATAGGCCAGAATCTCATAGGAATGTTTCAACGATCAAATGATTTTGAGAGCAAAGGGAGGCCCTACCCAGTAAAAAAAAAAAAAGAAAAGAAAAAAAGAGATTTGTTGACCTAAAGACATTATTGTCCTGACATGCACGATAATCATTCAGCAAAACATTTGTCAGAGTGTCACAGTTGGAACAGTACAGAAGTGAGTTGCATCATAAGGTCACCAAGCAATCACCAAAACCTGCCAGGAAAGTTTCTGAAAGGTTTACAAATACCTTAATGACAAATAGCTGTTCTTTCAATCGAACCTTAGCAAAGGTGATAGTTAAATAATGTGGAAAAGCATGATTTTGCTCGGTTAAGGTTTAAAAGGTATTACTGCCATCAAACAGGAACAAGTGAATGTTCCCTGCACATGTTTCCCTTTATATGGCGTGATTTTTGTTGCATTCAATTGCTTGAAGTAAAAATAAAGCAATGCCTGGAAAAGTAAAAGACCAAAAAGATGCAGAAAATAAAAAAGCTTTGTGAATAAGAATTATTTATTCGTGTACTCCATTAAAATTTCTTTGAAATACTTTGGCTAAGATCAAAGTGGTCACTGGGATGCATAACTCAAGGATGATGAGGATGATCATCATGTATTCATTCATCTATTAAACAAGGTGGAACGTTGCAGGGAAATCATGTTGTCACTCCCGACCCGAAAGATAGAGGTGAGCAAAAAAACAAAAAAAACCAAAAAGAATATTCTGCACTGCGTAACACCTACATCACTGAAAAAGTGGAATGTCTAAACAGAAAATAAAAGTGCCGTTCAGTTCCTCGAGATTGTAGCAAACACCAGCCGCTACATGAGTGTCTCAGAGGTTGTATAATAGTAATAATAATAATCATAATAATAATCATAATAATAATAATGCACTCTTTTACTTAACAAATCCACCTGGCACCACCTATGAAAGCTTAGAAACAGGAAGTGGCTTAAAACATGCACAATTAAGAAAAGAGTTGTGCTTTTACAAGAACAGAAATACAGAGCAAAGCTTAACGTAAAGCGAAAGTTCATCGTTGCACAAGTTAATGCAATATTTAGTACAATAAAAAGTCAAAGTGATCTAATTAAAGAAAGGGACTGAAAGGAGAAGTAAATATTCAAAGTGCTGTAACGTGTTAAGTGTCACGTCATGATGTCGATGCAATTGTGTAGAGATTCTCAAAACTGGAACTCGTGAAGTTTGGCAAAACTCAACAGCATGATCCCGGTCAGTCACTGAAAAAAATCCAAAATTCCAGTAATAATGGGAGATGGTAACACTAACGACTCCTGGGAAAGCTCTGCACGCTAAATATGCAAGCAACCTACCAAAAAAAAAAAAAAAAAAGTCCAGAAATTGCAAATTTGTTTGGAAAATATAGTAAATATCTGTATACAATACAGACGGTATGTACTACACAATCTGGTAAGGATAATTCTTGTCATTTGTTTTAGTATTATACAGGTGTATGCTTTGCACAGCAAGGATAATTTCTATAGAGGGTTCAAGTATGCAAGGGAATTAAAACACTGTGGCACCAACAGTGCTGGTGATCACAGACGTTGTAGTGTTAATCTGTGTGGGAGGAAGGATACAGGACGTCTATTTCAGGAATAGAATTAAAAAAAAAAAAAAAAAAAAGGGAAACTAAGTACGTGTGTGAAGATTAGTTTCACAATACAATACAATTTAGAATTTAAATCAATGGACAAACAGCGAAGAGAGAAGAAAAGGAAGAATTAATATCACAATCCATCACAATGCACCCCATGCTCTCTCTTTCTTTCTGTCTTCTTCTTTAATAAACCACTGTCCCAAAAAACACCAACGGTTGCCCTTCCCTGTTAGAACTGCTAATCAATACTAATAATACTAATAATAATAATAATAATGCCAAAACGCTGGTCACGTCATCCAAAAAAAAAAAAAACGCTGTTTTTATCGCAAATGCATAAAAAGTACACGACTAACTGTGCTAATTAAGTGCTTGAAAAACCCAAATATATATTTTTTTATCAAATGTAATTAGCGTTCACAGTTTGAAATCATTATTCCACCAATTTGATGAAATATTATATTACTTTTACAATATTACTTTTCTTCCTCTCATCTCTCATATATTCCCATCTGTCCAGCCCCCTGTAAGTGCTTTTTAAAATACCAGATAAAAATGCTTTAGCAATATATTTCTACATTCTCTCTCCATCTCACACTCTCCGGAACATCTTCCATATATCGAATATTCTCCAAAAAACTCTTCTTCCCAATATCGAATGCCTCTATATTTATAAAAATATACATTTCTCTCTATAGGGAAAAACATTTAATCCTATGTTAACTTTGTATCTTGAAAGTATAAACAGGCTTGTTTTGTCCATTTCCCTGCATCGCTCTTTCAGTCCACGCGTTTCTCCGTTTTTTTTTCTTTGTGTGACTTTCAGCTCGTGTCCATTTTTCTCGCTCCACACGTTCGGTGATCCGAGTACGTCTTTCTCTCCTTCTCTCTTCATAACTGCTCGACGTAGCGGTTCTCGTACTTGTTGAGGATGTTGCGGCAGCGGCCGAGCTCCTTGCGCATGTTGGCCACTTCCTGTCGGAGCGCCGCGTTCTCCCGTTCCAGAAAGGCGGCGCGCACCGAGATCTGGTTCTCTTTGACTCGTCGCGCGTCCCGCGAGCGCTTAGCTGCCTCGTTGTTCTTCAAGCGTCGACTCCAATATTTGTCATCCTGTGCACATGGAGATAAATTTTTTTTAATGGCTGAGAAGAGGGAATAGAGGTCCTTTCTTTTTTATTTTTTTTAGAAGGCTGAAACCATGTTATTTGTCTGTCTGTCTGTCTCTTTCTATCTATCTATCCATGTATCTTTCACGTAATATAAAGCAGAGGTGGACAAAAATAGACAGCTGTAGAGAGAAAGACAGACAGAACTATGTATGTGTGGAGTGATGGTCTATTCTGCAGAGGTGTGTCATATTACAGTAATTAACCCTCAGAGTTGTGAGGAGATCTGCTGTGGGTTTGGGCCTGAACAACGGCTCATACAACAACACCATAATACAACAGAGCAGTGAATTAATCCTAATCACTACACTAATCATGTGTCATCATTCGCTCCAGGACAATGATGTAAGATTCATCAAATCAATGTGAATCGCTGTCAATCAATTCATCTGCTTAGGATAAAACAAAGCCTTCAACAGGGGGGACAAAGAATTTAAATAGGTTATGCACTTTAACCCATTCCATCTTTGTGAGGCCAATATATGCAACATGCTGAGTGTGTTTACCTTTAAGCTGTCAGGGACGAGCATCTTACGGGCCTTTTTGATCACAGGTTGTGGCTTGAGATCGTCTTCACTAAAGCAATGTGTGCATGGGTCAAATGCCTCCTGCCCTGGGACGCTGGACAGAGCCACATCGGCCGGGTCGGGGTCGGGGTCGAAGGTTGTCAGCATGTCGTTGGCGTTGGTCATGGGTGGCGCAGTGAGAGGTGGGCAGGAGGGTGAAGGGGTAGGCTCAAGGCTTCCCTGAGGAGGACCTGAGGACAAAGAATCAGAACCAGAATCAGAATGAGCTTCATTGTCAAGTTTTCACTTACAAGGAATTTGTTTTGGTGACAGAAAGTTCCAGTTGCACATAAAAAAAAAAAAGATAAGGAAATTATAATAAGAAAGAATAAAAAGGTGTTGCACATTTTTATAAGAAAAAAAAAATAGTAAGAAAGTGCAGAAGTAAATAAGTAAAAAGTGATATGAGTGAAGAGTGCACATATTTTTCATTTGAATGCACAATGTGGAGAGCGTTTAGGTGTTCATGAGGTAGATTGGCTGGGGGGAAGAATCTTTTCATGTGCCTGGCTGTCCTGGTGCTCGGTGCTCTCTAGCGCCAGCCAGAGAGCAAAAGTTCAAAAAGCATTTGGCTTTAATATAAGCAATCCAGAGTGATTTTTTGAGCCCTTTTTTCATTCTGAATGTACACAGATCTTAAAAGGAAAGTGTGAGTAGGTGAGGGACATGTTAAGACAACTGCTGTACACTAATTTATACCCTGTTGAAAACATTGAATTAAGAATACCATACCCTGAACTTTAAAATCAGCCTATATTCTATAAAAGCATCCAAAAAAACAATAGGAGGCATAAACAAATTGATAAAAATGTGTTGTTCCTTTTAATGTAAGTGTAAATCACAAAATGTCTGAGACCCATGTGACCATATGAGTAAAATCTCATACGTCAACAGTATTAACCTGTTTTTAATTCAACAGGCAATACTATAGATTACATAGAAATAATGGCTGTACAGAAAAAACAGAACATTAGAGGGATCACGTGTTCTTCAAACGCAGCACTAATGAGTTATGGAAAGAAAACATCGGACTGAAACAGCACACATGAGATGGATCCTCATTTCTCTATCCTTTTCAAACTTAATTTCTTCAAACAGCGGATCATTTGATTATAAATTATTCAGTAAATCGATTATTGAAAACCTTCTCATATGGCTGAAGAATACAGCTGACTCTAACTCTGAATTATGGGCTTAATGTTTTTTTTTATATCATTTTATGGATGTTGCATTTAAAACACAATTCTCACATTCTCTTGCTGGATCTTTTTCACCCAGAGGCTGAAATGAGAGAAGTGGACACGACTGGACTATTCCATGCCTCCCCTCATCACGTCTTTATAATACACAGTGACAGATACACCAATGGCCATGTTATTATAAGAACAGAACTCAGACTATCAATAAAGCTTCATTTTTTATTTTAAAGCTTTTTGACCGAGAACACAGTTTTTAAAGGTTGATGATATGCCATACACCATATGGAGAAAAGTATAGGGACATACAGTATCTCACAAAAGTGAGTACACAATCATTTTTGTATATCTTCTCAAGGGACAATACTATATGTCCAGCTTGTATAGCAGTACAGATTTACTGTCCTTTAAAAATATAACTCGCTATACGGCCCTTATTGTCAAAATAACTGGCAACAAAAGTGAGTACACCGTAAATGCAAATGTCAAAACTGTGTCAAAAGTGTAATTTTTTTTTGTTGTGAGTATCATTGTTATCCACCACTGCCTTAATCCTCCTGGGCATAGAATTCACCAGAACTGCACAGGGTAATGCTGGGATCCTCTTCCACTTCTCCATAATGACATTACAGAGCTGCTGGATGTTATACACATGGTGCTTCTCCACCTTTCGCTTGAGGATGCCCAACCGGTGCTCAATTGGATCCAGGTGTGGAGTTATACTTCGCCACTTCAACACCTTCACCTTCCTCAGAAAGGCAGTTGTCATGTTTGGCCCAGATTCTGAAGGGAGGGCATCATGTTCTGCTCCAGAATGTCGCAGTACATGTTGGAATCGATGTTTCCCTCAATGAAACGCAGCTCCCCAGTACCAGCAGCACCCATGCAGCCCCAGACCATGATGCTACCACCACCATGATTGACTGTAAGCAAGACACAATTTTCTTGGTACTCCTCACCAGGGCATCACCACACATGCTGGACATCATCTAATTTAAACAAGTTAATCATAGTCTCATCAGACCACAGGACATGGTTCCAGTAGTTCATGCCCTTGGACGTCTTCAGCACACTGTTTGCATGCTTTCTTGTGAGACAGCTTCAGAAAAAGCTTCCTTCTGGGACCACGTCTATGCAAACAGACTTGTTGCAGTGTGCGCTGTATGGTCTGAGCACTGACGATAGGACCTTCTGCTTCTGCAAGCGCTAAAGCACTGCTGCAGCACTCATGCATCTGTGTTTTGAAACAGCTTCTGCACCTGACCCACAGCACGAGGACTTCTTTGATGGACCCATGCGAGGTCTGTTTTGAGTGGAGCCCGTCTTGGAAAACCTCTGTATGACCCTGGCCAATGTACTGTAACTCAGTGTTCAGGGTGTTACTGATCTTCTTATAGCCTAAGCATCTAATAATTGTCAAATCTTTAGAGAGTTTTTGCCATGAGGTTCCATGTTGAACATCCAGTGGTCAGTATGAGAGAATTGTACTCCAAGCACCGAATTTTAACTGCTCTAATACAAGATACACAAATTTGAATGGTTTTGTCAAGCAGACAAAAACATGAACATGATGAACAGGACATGTGTCTTTACATGGTTACACAAGTGCAGCTGTTATCACTTAGGGTGTACTCACTATTGTCTCACTCACGATTTAATTCTATAAAGCTGCTTTGGGATAATGTCGATTGTTAAAAGTGCTTTACAAATAAAACTAAATTGAATTGAACTTCCATCCTACATAATATGATTACCAAATACAGGCATCCTGATTATTTCTCTTTGCAGATATGATGGGACTGAGGACAAAGAGATGAGAGAGCGGTCTGCTGGTAAGTACCTGTGCCAAATACCATAAAAGGTGTCAGCATCTGTAACAGGAATTGTGTTTTCTCAGAAATGACTTCAAAATTCAAAAACAGCAAAAAACAAAACAAAAAAAAAAAACATTTCTCACAGCACTTTAAAGCACTCTTTCTCATTCAGCCTGCTTTTTCAGAACAGATTTACACTCCTTCCTGAATGAAAAAAGAATCACAGTGACTTCTGAATAAGGAACTACACCTGGGTGTCAATCAACTGTGTACGGAGACACTCACCTGACTCATAAACGTTTGCACTGAAATGACACATCACAGGCACATTGTAAGGTTTCCTGACATTAAATGCGCCCCTGAGCACAAAGCCTGGTCCCTGCCTTGGAGTGGAAGATCTTGAGTGGTCTGCTACTGAGCTCTGACCTCAACCCTACTGAACACCTTTGGAAAGAATTGGATGTTTTTTTTATATGTATGTATGTATGTTTGTATGTATGTATGTATATGTGTATGTGTGTATGTATAGATAGATAGATAGATAGATAGATAGATAGATAGATAGATAGATAGATAGATAGATAGATAGATAGATAGATAGATTTACCCCCTTACAAAAAAATTAACAGTCTAGAATTTGTATGGTGGGTTTATTTTAACAGAGAGAGACAAAATAAAAAAAAAAAAGCCATTAAAAAGGTTATAAATGTATTTGTATTTGGTTGAGTAAAATATATATTTGATTTCGTACCAAACCAGCAAGAATTCTGACTCCCACACACTCAGATTATTCCTGTACCTTTAAGAAAGAACTCCTAATATCAACTCATTATATGTATAAAAGACACCAGTCACAGAATCAACCTCTTCCATCCAAACCTCTTCACCACCATGGGAAAGACCAAAGAGCTGTCAAAGGACGTCAGGGACAAGATTGTAGACCTGCACCAGGCTGGAATGGGCTACAGGACCATCAGCAAGAAGCATGGTGAGAAAGAGACCACTGTTGGAGCGATAATTAGAGAATGAAATTATATATATATATATATATATATATATATATATATATATATATATATATATATATATATATACAGTATCTGAAGGCAGTCATAAAATTCCTGTTATCATATAAAAAAAAAAAAAACTTTTTGCCCAAATTATGTCTCCGGAAATGAGTACATTCATGAACATTTCTTCATAATTAAAAAAATCTGCGGTATGGTTCCACACTATGAGGCTGGAGGGTGAAAACTTAAGCGCCGTGGAATGCTCACAGGCAGGCAGGCGTTTAAAAGACGACCACAAAAAGGCTTCTTTTATACAGTATATATATATATATATATATATATATATATATATATATATATATATATATATATATATATACACACATACATACATACATACATACATACATACATATATATATATATTTTTTTTTATAATTTGTTTTTTTAAGTTGCTACGCTTTCTCTTTACATTTCCACCAGATGGCAGCAAATAAATACAGCAAACAATTCACCACTGAACAACATGTCTGTATTTTATGCTGCTCTCACACACACACACACACACACACACACACACACACACGAGACCAACATCACCTAAGCCTTTGGAAATTCATAATTTAATAGTTCCCAAACATGCCAATTTCAAAGTGTGTGATCATTTGACCTCTTGTCATTTTTACTAAACTTCTCAATATTTTCCTGAAACTCATTAAACACCATCGCAGCAAACAGCAGCCGAATAAAACAATAGAATATATTCAAAAAAGAAGCCACAATCTTTCTACAGAACATCTGTAATCTCTCTCTCTCTCTCTCTCTGCACAGAGTAAACATTTACCCTGAAGTACAGTTGTTCTCTTGAACTGTCACATGCACACACACACACACACCCACACACACACACACACACACACACACACACACACACACAAAGCTAAACCCTCCCACTCCTCCTCCACCCTCTCTATCTTCTCTCCTTTCCCTCACTCTGCTCCACACTTTGTCCTGGCACGTGATAAAGCATGTGCACATGGACTAAGAGAGTTAACACACACGCACCCACGCACACACACACACACGCACACACACACACGCTCATGCGCGCACACACATCCTGTCATTCTTTATGTATGATTTTGTTCCGTCTTGTCCTTTTCGTTCTCTTCTAATACCATTTCCAATTCACTAATGTTCTCGACCTCTTTTCTTTTAACCCCTCACAATCCCACCCTTTCTTTTGCACTCTTTTATCTTGTGTATAGTTCCTCTGTCAGCATGTGAGGACTGATAGCAGTTTACTTACAGTACATTCCAAACCCAACCCAATCTTAACTGCTTTATAACGCAGGATAAACAACAGCCACACACACACACACACACACACACACACACACACACACACACACACACACACACACACACACACACACACACACTTATAACTGATATTTTTAAACACTGCATTATAACTGCAGTAATATATTTGCATGATTATCTATGTAAATTCTACCAACCCCTGAGACCTTTTAATGAACATTTCAAATTCTGCAACTAGATTTCGCCCCCCTATTTTCTGCCAAGCTGCAAATAACAAAAAAACAACTCAGGAGTTTCTACACTGAAAGACCCAAAGAGAAACGCAATACAGGTTTGAGACATAGATCAAGGAGAAGACTTCAGTTCATTCAGCTACTCGTCAAGGACATTTTCTAGTCAAACTTCCTAATTCCAGTTCAATGGTGCATTTTCCTTTAAAAAGAGATCAGGCAGCATAAAGGTGCCATATGACTCCTGATTAGTGAAAAGATCTTGGTTTTATCCTGTGATCGTCAATTTGTGACTGTCAAACGTCTCTTGAAAAGCAAGTATATGCTATATGTAATGAGTAAGACTTTCTGTCTCAGCATACTCACTCATCTTGGATTTAGCATATAATCCACTAGATTTCCAATATATATACTTATAGGCTGGAATCGATATACACACAATCAGTCTAGAATAATTACTAATTGAATTATAGGCTCGTGAGAAATAATAATATTATCGTACTTACATTTACCTTAGTTACTCTACCAAACCTGACGACTGTTATTCGTTTTGAGTTTGCATTTTGCAAAGTCAAGTACTGATGTAGGGTGAGTAGGGCTGGGGGGCAGTGCGCATTCCGATTCAATCCAGAAATGTTGAAAAGGGTTGAGGTCAGAGCTGTATAGCAGGACACTCGAGATCTTTCACTTCAACCCAAGCAAACCATCTTTTCATGGAGTTCGCTTTGGGTTCTCCAAATTTATGGTAACAGTTTGAGGAAGAGCCACATATTGCTTGTGTCTCAATACTTTTGTCTATGTAGCACATACATATATACACTATATATAATAGATAGATAGATAGATAGATAGATAGATAGATAGATAGATAGATAGATAGATAGATAGATAGATAGATAGATAGATAGATAGATAGATAGATAGATAGATATACATCGCTTATACATATAACAAGCTTATAACATGCTTTTAATTATACTGCTATTTATGCACTGCAGAATTGCTTTAAAACATCCAGCTGTGTTTTCCTAATTGCCACAGTTCCCAACTGCACAGTGTTAAGCTCTCCACTACTCTTCTTAAACTTGAAATCATGCGATGTGCATTTTTTAAGGCTGATAATTCTAAACGATGAAATCGCTCGAGGCAATATTTTTAAATGAAAAATCCTCAATATAAAAAAACTTCTCACAATAATGCCATATACTGTGGTTTCTGCTGCATTGATAATTTTGCTCTTATAGTCTTATAATTACTAATTTTTTACTCAAATGATGTCAAAACAACTGAGCTTTTGTTTTTTTTGCCTCAAGTAAAAGGTTAAAATCTCCCAACTTGCACCAGAAAAAAACTGTGCCCACCAATCGAACTTACTGTGCAAACAGCCGGAAGCTCCCAGCATGCTCTGCTGCACCTGCATGTCCAAGCCGAGCAGCGTAGGTGGTGAGGCAGCAGAAACTGAAGATGAGGAAGAGGAGGAGCAGGGAGATGGTGATGTAGAAGGGCACTGTGAGCTCTGGGAAGGGATCTGAGCCCCGTGCATTGCCATGCCATTCTCGGTCAGGAACTCCCCCAAGTCCATGTAGTGCAGCTGGAACAAACCAGGATCAGACGCCACTGTCCGCTCCCACAGGCTCTGAAAGGTGCCTGGCCCTGTCCCTAAACCGCTGCCATCTGCAACTTGTCCATTGCTGTTTCTGTCACGGAGAGAGCAACGTCCCAAAGAGTCCTCATCCATGTCCTTATCTGAGATGCAGAAAGAGAGAGAAAGGAAATGCATTGAATTACAATATGAATACTGGTGTGGGAAAAAATCTGAACGGTGTGAATAATGCTTTACATAAAGATAAATATTAGCAGTTCAGCTAGCCATATTCAATTAAGCGATTTAGCCGTCAACTCAACATTGATCCACATTTCTAATAAGAACCCTGATGATTAAGCCAGTTGTAGAGTGTCAGGTACAGCTACAGGATGTTGACAGTATCCAGGTGAGATTGATCACTGAAACAGCTGTGAGGTTTGGACATAAACCCATTTTCATTGCTGTGGTTCACATAACAGTTTCCATCAAAGCAATTCTAATATTCTCAATGCTTAATTTCTGAGCTACAATCTCAGAATTCCTCTCCTACAGAACTCATCCATGAATGCTGATAAGGTAATGTACATAATAGGTTGATTATGGAGTTTAAAAGAAAAATCGATGGAAATATATGCATAGGGTGAGAGAATTAGTCAGAGCACGTTTACTTATCGTGTGGAATTACTAGCGCTGTCACGTGACCGCGATTTTCCTGTAACAGAAGTCAACCCCGAGTTCTTGGCATACGTAAATTTGTCTCGGTAGCTTATCTCTTGTTTGCAAGGGCTTGAGCTACTACAATATACCATACTTATATACGTTACACCCAATCCGTAGTTCACTCTTCTGCACACGCTTCTGATCATCTGCACATTGTAACTATCGTTTTGTTCAACCAACCAACAGTACACTCTGTAAAAGATCTCTAAATAAATAAATAAATGGAAAAGCTGGAGGATAACCTTGAATCAGATGAACTGGCCACAGCTGCAGACCCCCCTCCACACACACACACACACACACACACACACACACACACACACACACACACACACAATCAAACCACATTAGTCTCATTCTCTATGATAACTGTAAATCTGCCTCACTTCTCCCATCTGATTATGATACTATTATCTCACACTCATATTTGAATTGTAATTAGGAGACTCACTCCACCACCAATGCTCAAAAGTAATGACATCCCATTTGACAACTAAAACGCCAATTCAATATCTTATGCCATTAGCAACCTCCAAAATGTTGCATGAAAGTGAAATAAAACCATGATAGCGTAAGCCACCGCCCACTGCTTTTTCTACAAAAGAAGAAAATGGTCGATTATTGCTTATTTGTCAGAAATGAGATACGGCACACGGTGTTTATAACGTGAGATGATATCTGAATTAGCATTCATTTCATTGGTTCACCGCTGTGGAAAAATCCCGGTGTTTTTAGTAACATCGGGCTTTACATCCTGCGGCGCTGGTAGCTGTCACTGTTAAAAAAAAAATAATAAATGAACTTGCAGCCTCCTATCTATAAAAAGCAGAGCTCGTCTTCATTATGTATTATTATGTGTTTATGGTAACACATATAACACAAGACAATCAACTTCTCTTTTACTTCTAAAACCTTGGGAGCTAACCGACGACGTTCTGAACTGTCCTAGAGATCCTGTATTTAAATACTTGCTGCCTTCCAGCTATTTTAAATATTTCATGAAGCACAAAGGAAAGATACATCAGTGCACCATCCTTTTTATATCTGAACAGCAATAAATCCCATGTGTTTGACCGAGTGTAGCTAAACGCTTTGTGGGCTGGCACTTGAGCTGCAAATAAACCTTTGGAATTAATGGAACAGGTGGCTTTTTACTCAGTTTATAATCAGTCTAACATCAAAATGCCTGATCCTTGACCAGGTTAATCATACACCACTTTTACATAGTCACCGTATGAACAAAAAAAACTATATACATCCCTCGGTTTTTACATTAGAGCAATGCATAGGATCTCTTCTCGTGAAGCCGATCTTGTGGCCAACAGCTGTCAACATCTCCTCCTGCAAGGACATTTGAATGTGGGGCACTTTTTAACTGAGTGCACCAAAGCTGAAAAGATCCTCACTGATTCTGCCTCTGGTTAAACTATTTGCTACTGTCTATACTGGTGTGTATTTTAAAGCAGAATTCAACTACTGTATTACACAGTTATAGACACAAGCACAGCCCCTTTGCTTAGATTAACTCTTAAAACACCATTTTAAACACCATACACCACATTGTACTGTATATACATTATGCAGCATGTACACCATGTACTGTAGTATGCCTTTAGAGGACTGCTCAGACTCTACAACTGCACCAAGGCAATATTTACATTATTACTTTTGCACTCAACATCATATACTGTAATCGTACTGTTCCATTGTTTACAGTTAGGATTTGCAAAATCTACATAAATATCAACTAGGCATACATAATAATATGTAGCATATTGTGTATGTATATACAGTATATATACATACTGTATGTATATATATATATATATATAAGGTGTAATAAATTATTATTATTATTATTATTATTATTATTATTATTATTATTAGTGCAGCATTACAAATACTGCACACACACCAACAAAGATATTTTTGGGTTTCTTTATGGTAACTGCCTGGTTAGTTGACAATAGGTGGAGCAACACATGGCAAAAAGGAGTGGGCAGAGTTCAGCTTTATGCAAATGAGAATTAAACTGCACTTTTCTAAACACGAACCGGAGTAGCTTGTGTAGCGGATCGTCTCTTGCGAACAATCCTGCTCGTGTATGTGCATTATTAAAAGCTGCTGCTAGCAAGAAAGTAGAATTGTAACAGACTTCCAAAGTCTGACCCTCTCTGGTTATAATATGTGGGGCGTGAGTACATGGCCTGTTCGTACAAAACTTCGAATTCAAAACAGTGAATCAAAAGTAAATATGCGTATAGCATGGTAAAAAGGGCGTTGCAGTTCAGCCATGTTAATTGCTTCATAAACCTTTGAATGCATGAAATCTTATGTTCCTGGAACATCACACATTTTAAGTGAACATGATTTGGTTCGATAATAAACACAGAGCTTTGAGTATTTCCACTGAAAATTGCTATGTAGGCGTTTAGAGTTGTATCACACCAACTATGTGCAACCAGTTAAACCTGGCGAAACTCAAGGCCAACTGACAATAGAGCACAAAGTGTCTGCAAACTAAAAAGGATCCAAATAATGGCAGTGTGAATCAGGGTCAAACTGTAGAGACCGCAGCCACACCTGGTGGACGTACCCTTGATTTCACAGCAGTCTTTAAAGCTCTGATCACCTTTAAGCGGGGTTTGTGGTGGCGACTTGAGCTCAGGGCCGGTGTTGACCGGCCCAGTGTCCAACGAGTCCCCTCCTGCATGGTCTATGCTCCTGAAGTGTGTTTTGGGTCCAGAAGGGGGCAACAGGCGCTGAGAGGGAGGGCCTGCCATCGTCCAGTTCACTATGGAGAGCTGGACCAATACACAATCCTACTCAACAAACAAACAAACAAACAAACAAACAAACAATTCAGCAAGGTTGACAGCAAATCATTGATTGTATAACTAATAGGTATAAAAGTAAACAATTCTTATAGCAATGAATTATTCTACGGTTGTTAGGACAAGCATTAATAACACTAATAACTGGATTATGGATATTTACCTTTAGTCTTGTTGAGAGCTCAGAAAAGGGAGAAGAGTGACATTTTGTTGCGATTGGTGCCAATCCAGGGGATGAAACCCTTCCACTTACTCCGAGTTGGCACAATATTTGTGGGCACACAAACTTTTTTCTTTTTTTTTTCTTTTAAAGCTCAACTCAATATTGCGACGTATGTGCACACAAACAGTCTAAACTGTCAAACAGGTCCTGCAGTCAGGGGCAGAGAGAAAAAAGTTGCGACTAGGAAGAGCCAAGGATCGGAAAATCCAACGCATGTCCAAAATAATCGCACCGAAAAATCACAGCGATGAAGCAACGTCGCGTCCGGAATAACACAAATGAACAACAACAAATAATAATAATAATAATAAAAACAAAAAAGAGAGGAGGAAAATAAAACCTGCAGGACACGGGTGCAGCTGCGCAGTACCGGCTGCTTGGACGTATCGGGGTGTTTTTCTCTCTCTCTCTCTCTCTCTCTCTCTCCTTTCTGCAGCCGTTTTCTTCTCCTCCTCCTCCTCCTCCTCCTCTTCCACTCGGAACGGGCACGTGAGCTCGGCGCTCAGCCGGAACGAACCCGGGGCCGTCACGTGACGTCACAACTCCCGCGAGCTCCAGCGCTCAGCAGACAAGGAGATTGAACGTGAGGAAAGAGAGAGAAAGAGTGGCAGACTTTCGTTCTAATCTTTCCAGTAGTAAAGTGTGTGAGAAAGATGGCGCATGGCGTGGAAAATAGTGTCAACTCGGATTAATCCTGCTGCGCGTTCATGACTACGCCGCGCGTGCGAAGGGAATCGGCGTGTTTGTGTCCCCATTTATTTTCGGAAAGATATGCGTGAAAAATGATCTGATGCATAGTAACGACACGCCTCCTGCTGACTGAATGACATCTTTAATAAATAATGCATCCCAGATTATCCCACACATGGACATGCCCCTGGTGTTCACACCTGAGCCGGATTTCTTTTTTTTTTACAGTCAGCTGTTTCAATGCGTTCATTTTATTTTATTTTTTATATATACACATTTGTATAAATTGACATTTTGGGAAAGTAAAATGGATCATTTCCATTGCTCGTAATCCTCGGACATGTTCAACTCTTGTCTCCTCCCTCTGTCTCTCTCTCTCTCTCTCTCTCTCTCACACCACAGAGGAACACAGGAGGAACATAAGCGCTCTCCATCGCACGTGTACACAGCACGCGGAGAAGCCTCCGGCCGTGTCGCTCTCTTCTACGCTATTGGCCAACAGGAACGCCGTTTCCACCCCTCGTCTCCGCTGATTGGCTGCCTCCGTGCAAATCGACCCCGCCCCCTTTAATCTCGCCAGTCACAGCCGCGTGAGACTACATAGTTTGGACCTCATGTTGGCAAATGTGCATGCGAAGTTTGTGCAAAAGTGTGTTCTTACACATTTCAAAGAAAGGCTTATGCCAATATGCAATTTATTTAATTGATTATATGTATTGATTATATATATAAAAAAAACATTTTCACCCACTATCAGTGTTCAGTCATTCTGGTCCTATTTAAATTACACCAAACATATTCTCCATACACTTTTTTTTTTAAATACTGCATTAAAGACTGCTGTGTTTCCCTGCAGACTGAATTTCCTCCCATTCAAGAACAGAAAGAAATCCAATCATGTTTTCTTGGAATTTGTCCCAAAATAAAAAGAGGAAAAACACTTATTCCGCCACCCTGTGGTTAAAATGGAGAGGTGCAAGTAATGACTAGGCCACTTTTGATGTGTTAGCAGGTAGACAATGAGTCAGACTTTGTCACTATTACAAGTCATTGGCATCGGTTGAAGATGGAAAAAAATGGGGGCAAGCAATTTGTTCTGCATCTGGTAAAAGTGAAAGAACATTTTGTGACATTAGTGTTAGCCGGGTTTATAAACAAGGAAAAGATATTTACATTACATTTACAGCATTTGGCAGACACCCTTTTCCAGAGCATCTTACAACTAAGCAGTTGAGGGTTAAGAGTCTTGCTCAAGGGCCCAGCAGGGGTATCTTAATGGTGCTGGGATTTGAACTTGTGTCCTTCCAAATCCAAAGTCCAATGCGTTGTCTACTAAGATACCACCACCTCCTATCAGATAGAACCTTTTAATACTAAGGTCACACAGCTCAAGAGTGCAAAGCAGGGCGTTACAAGTTATTCATCAGTGCACAGCATATTGATATAATGATACACGGCCATGTAAAAATGTGGCCCATGTGAACAAATCTATAGAAGTAAGCAAAAATTACTATTAGAAAATATCTCCTGTAATGACTAATTAATAGAACTTCATATGGATGCCGAATTCAGAAACGGACAATTGAAAGTCATATTCTGAGAACGCAAACACAATGAATCGCAGTAACAACAGAATGTACAATGATACAAGCTTTTAAAATTTTATTAAATGCTTGGGTATCATCAACAACCAGCTTATTATAGGTAAATAAAGTGATAGAAACATACTTGTTGATTTACTTATTATTCTCAAAAAAATAAAATAAAATAATATAAAACGAGCTATGGGTAGTATGGCCTCACTACATATGAAATGAAAAGTATAAGGGATGCTTTCATAGTTGGCGAGTGGGCAGACTATGTCTGACACGTAATACATTAAAATATGAAAGCGATAACTTCCACTATCATTCCAAACTACCTGCAGTGTACCTATGATAAAAACATATTTCACTTTTGTTTAAAAAAAAAAAAAAAACATAACAATAATAAAATATTGACACAATTTACATTACAGTACACTTGTTCCTTCCTAAATCTAACTCAGACTCTATATATAAAAGCTTCACCATGCCAACAGGTGAAATTTCAAACGGAATAGGCTTAGTTGCCTCGTTCTAATGAAATCTAGAGATTGAATCATGTTGTTTTTAAGGTGTCTTCAAACCTTTTCTTTGAGAGCTACTCCAGCACGACATAGTTTCCACCTCCAATTTACAACTACACATGGGTAAAGCCCACAGTTCGCAATCATCCTGGTGCTGAGATTTACTTTTATGTAATTTTGGTTGGTTAAAGAAATAAACCACGCATACAAGTAGCTTTCAATGAACAGGGCTGCATATGTTTTCTTTTTAAATGACTTATTTATTATTTCTAGATTTTTTTCTTCCAATTTAAGTGCTGATCCTTTCTTCTTCGCACTAGCTTTGATTCCGATTGACTCGTCGCCTTCAGATCCTCTCGTTTGCTCGTTAGCGTGAAGGAGTGCTTACATTGGGACCGTTTTTCTTTTTGTCTTTACAGTTTCATTTTATACATTTCCAATTGCATTTAATACGGAACATTCCAATACTCAACATTCATTCAACACAATAAGACCAGTGCTCAACATGCACAGATTTGAACAAAACACTGACCTTCCTAATACCTTCTTTCTTTTCTTCTTATGCGACTAATGCATTGTTACAAAGATCAAATCCCCACACGTGTTCTAAGTGAACTACACATTATACATACCAGCGACAGAATTATTCTACAGAGCAACTGCTGACTTACAGTGAGTATTACCATTAAGGGAAATACTGTATTAGTAAAATGACTATAAATTCACCTAATAGCAGTGAAGGAACCCAGATGTTGTTCAACACACAAAACTGTATAAGACCCTTTTGCAGACTGAGTTTGGGGTTTGTTATGTTGGTATCTTTATAAAAGACATCTGCGAAGCAGTTGTAATTTTGCTTGGAGCTGTTCAGTTTGGAAGTTGGGTTTATGTGAGTAACCCTCAATGGTTAAACAGAAAAGAATAAACTAAGAGCAATCAACCGACCTTTCCGACGGTTAGATACCAAGCCTTAGTCTCTATTTTTGTCATGCAAAACACAATGTCCTTCTTGCTACTACGTATTGAAGTAATTAAGTTCAATGAAGCACACTCAGTGACTGTACTGTATTTGCAGAGTTGAAATATTCCCTTTGCTGTCCCCTCGTTTAAAGATTTTTCCTGTTGTCACTTTTAAACAAAGCGCACTCCCTCGTGTCAGTTCTGTCAGTTTTCCCCGGCAAGTTCTTTTGTGTCTTGTGAGGAGCGCTGCGTTCCAGAAACGAGAGGGACAGCGTTTACAGGAAAATGCTCTATTAGATAAGTGAGAGCTTCTATGAATAAGGGCTGAAAGTAATTTGCGAGATTGTTTTCCACAAACTGCACATTTTAATCGACCCGAAGGGTAACTGACTCTTGGACAATGTCTAGCTGCTATGTGGACCATAAGTGCTGCTCGTCGTGAAAATGTTGTGAGAAAACAGAAGGGACAAGGGAATCGTTTAAGAGGAACTTGAAAAGAGAGCAGTCTATATAGTTCCAGTCCTCCTGTAGGGCTCAGTTCATACACAACTCTGCCTCCTCCGCTACCTCTCCTAATCCTCAAAAGCATAGCCATTTTTTTCCTAAATTTACGTTGTCTTCTACGAAATGTTTTTCTCATCCTTCTCTGCAGCTTTCTGTTCTCATTTTTCTTCCTTTCCTCAGCTGAGAGCGCCATCTGAACCCCGTCCATTTTTGTGGTCTGACCCCATTCGTAGCCTATCTTCTCTCTCCCGTTCCGTCTTTTTTTTTTTTTCTTGCGACGTCTTAGTTCTTCTTCGCTGTGGAAGCTGTGGTGGTGGTGTGGCTGGACATTAGAGGGATGCTGCTGGCTGAGAGCATGGTGATGATGTTGCTCAGGTGGAGGCAGAACAAGGGGATGGACAGGTAAGATTGGGTTGAGTGTATGTCTTTGGCCAGCTTGATACATCGGCTCACCTTTTATTCCTGCGTGTTGATGGGATTGTAATGAAGAACTTGAAGGCAAGGGCTGAGAGTATGGTGTGGCATTGGAGGAGGAGGGGAGAGATGTACTGGCATCATAGAAAAGAGGTGAGTACCCAGCTTGTGGCTGTGGTGGAGCATGCTGGTGGCTGTGAAGAACACCACTGTGAGAATCCTCTTCTCCTTGGTTTCCACCAGTGGGTGCGAGCTGGAGCAAAGCATTTGTGGCCGCTTCACTTTCGGAAACTGAGCCAGCAACATTGTTGTCCTCTCCAGTGACACTAGTGTTCCCTTGAGTTGTTCCTTGACCAGTACGGGTTAGGCCATGCTGAGACAGCCTGTGTCTTGTAAGGCTGTTGGAATATGCGAAGGCCTTACCACACACTTCACAGGAAAACAGCTTGTCACCTCCACCTTCGTGAACTGTTTGATGGTGCGCAGTAAGATGGAAGTGATGACGAAAGGACTTCCAACATATCGCACATGTGTAAAGTCTGGGGGGAGGATGAGGATTCGACCCTTGGGGTTTAACATCTTGCGGGTATGGATAAAACGAAGAGTTACCTTGACCGCCATGGATCATGCTCCCACCAGCAGTTGGGTAATTGTTAAGATTTTCTCCAGGTGTTGTAGGTACTTCTTCAATTTCACCTTTCTGGTGTAGCTTGCCATGCCTCTTAAGGCTCTGGGCATATCCGAAATCCTTTCCACAAAGAAGACATTTATAGTTTTTCTCTCCAGAATGCACCGTGTGATGCTTACTAAGGTGAAAAGCCTCTCTGAAGTATTTGCCGCAAACGGTGCAGTGATGAGGTTTTTCCCCTGTGTGAATTCGGTCATGCCTTCGTAGAGTCTCTCGCCTTGCGAATCCTCGACCACAGATGCTGCACAAATACGGTCTAACATCCCCCAGACCTCCTACTGTTCTCTGGGATGACTGACGTCTTTTGGGAGGCTCTGCACCGGGTGCCCCAGGTTCCTTCTTTTTACGAGGCTTCCGAGGGCGTTTGGGCTTTCCACCTGACGTCTGCTGGATTGACTGTTGGTGAAGCGCCAAAGCATCCTGGTTTTCACCACCTCTAAATGATTTTTCCATTCCGGATGTTGAAGACGGACCACCGGGCGAGCCAAGAGAGCTTAATCCAAGACCTCCGAGTAGTCCTCCGATTATATCTCTTCTATCGTCTACCCGAACACTATTGTTAAGATCACCGGTCATGCAATTTGCCGCTGCTGCAGTGATAGCAGAAATAGCATTATTGACAGAGCTCGTAACATCATCTTCAGAATCATCCAGCAGAGCTGAGAGGGGCAAATGTGGTTGATGCTGTTGATGAAGCTGTTGGTTCTGGCTTTGTGGGTGAGGATGCAGAGTAGGAGCTAAAGGAGCTTTTCTTAGCGCTGGCCCTGCTATTCCTCCACCACATGAGGATGTTCCAGCATAAAGGTTGCCTTGAGAGCGCTGGTCTTTGAAGTTATTGTAACCATCACTCCGGTAAGACCCTGCATGACAAATCAAACAGTATGAATGCTGCATATACAAATATCCCCTTAGCACATCATACAGCACAACTTTTATTTGGCGCACACACATACTATCCTGTAAGATAAATATGTGACTCACCCACTGCACTAGTTACCATTCCATCACTGGAAGCCCCTGTCTTACTGTTCTTGCCACCAACTATAGAGTTGCTACTATCACTCTTCGGTCTTGGTCCTCTGCCTGATTTGCCACAAGTGCCTGATGCTGCATGGTTCAACAAAGAGGTACTCTCACGGAAACATCGGCCACAAGCTGGACAACGAAAAGGTTTCTCTTCATGTATCTTTTCATGACGGGTTAGAGACTCACGCCGATTAAAAGCACGGCTACAGGTACTGCAGGCAAACGGCCGTGAACCAGAGTGGATGACACCATGCTGAAGCAAGTGTCCCTTTTTTTTAAATCCTTTTCCACAATCTGAGCAATGGAAAGTCTTGTCAGGACTTTGGCATAACGATGATGCTGAACTATCCTGGGTCGAGTGGGGAATACTTGGATCAGCAGGATGCAAAACAGGATTTATAACGTTACTTCTTGTGCCTGCTGTGCCTGCAGTGGTCAACTCATGACTGCGTAAGTGCCTGCGCAGACTGGATAGATGAGTGAACGTTTTTCCACACTCTCCACAATGATAAAGTGGTTCGGGTTCATGTTGGGATGAACGAGGGTGCATGGAGCTACTATTGTCATGTTTAGAACTGTTTGTCACCAGAACTGATGCGGATGTGGAAGTGGGAGCAGAGGAAGAGGATGATGACACAATTGAGGAGGAAGATGGAGGGCTTAGATGAGAAGGGGGATCTCTACCAAGTCCTGACATACCAATGCGGCCGCCTCCACCAAGGCCAGGTGCAGCATCTTGGCTAAGGCCCGCTGATGTGCTACTACTGCTGGAGTTATGATTTGCAGAGCCATGACTATTGCTGCTGCTAGCGTTACTGCTGCCATCAGTCTTCCGCTGAGGCAAATACCCAGCCATTGCTTTCTTTCTCCTGCCTCCTCCACTTCCACTTCCTCCTATTGCACTGTCTGCTTTCCCGTCATCTTTGGAGAGGGACAAATGTAAGGGAAGTGGAAGTGGTAAACCAGTTTCTTGTTGCATCAGAGATGCTAATTGGTTTGAGGAGAGGACAGGGATGCCTTGGAAGTCAAAACTGCTTAATGAGGACGGTTGAGATGAGGAATGAAGAGGATGATGTGGATGGGGGTGTGACAGAGTGTGAGTGGGCAGCTGTTGTTGTGGTGGCGGTGGCGGCTGCTGTGGCTGAGGCAAGGCGGTTGAGTGGCTATGCGTGTGTGAAGAGTGTAGAGGGGGGGGAGCAAGACCTGAACTTGATTCAAGACCTAGATGGTTGTGGCTTCCTTGTTGCACCAAAAATTGCTCTAGGCTGGAATTGGCAGGTACTCCAGAGAGAAAATACTGATTAGCAGCTAGCATGCAACTAAACTGTTGATGCAAGCTTCGTGCATCAGACTGAGCTCCTGTCAACTGGTGACCAAGAGAGGTTACTGCACTAGTGCTGGAAGGGTTGTTGGAGCTAGAACTTGAAGGGGATGGGGAAGAGGAGGACGGTCCAGGGGATGCTTGGGGAACAGAGAGACCAGGATGTAATGGGGGGGGTGGAGGTGGAACAGATGATACTAGTCCACCAATTCCTCCTGCACTTCCTCCACTTCCACTACTGCCTGCAAAATGGTCAAATCGCCCAACTCCTGGATGTAGCTGTTCTTGTGCAAGGGCTGCCTCAGCTGGATGAAATGAACGCAAAAACTGAGGATACCCACTCACGTGACTTCCTCCACTGCTACTGCTCCCAGACATTTTGCTTGACTTCCTTGAACTTTGTGACGATGAAGACAGTGACTGCTGCTGTAGAGGAGGTGGAGGTGCACTCATTTTTGCAAAAATTGATGCAGAATCAGAAAAGGCACTGCTTCTAGATCCTTGCAATGGGCCTAAGCCAAGTCCAGATAAAATCGCCCCAGAGGTTTCTACTTGCTGCTGCTGTTGCTGTTGCAACTGGTGCTGATGAAGCTGCACTTGCTGCTGGTGTTGTAGTTGTCGCTCTAATCCAAGACCTTTGAACTGATGGGCTTGGTGTCCACTTAGCATCTCTATGATGTCCACATTGTATTTTCCGAACTGGAACATTTCCCAGTTACTGAAACATGGGTGTGCAATGGCAACACCTTCTGCTCTAGGAGCAGTAACAACAATCACACTAAAATTGCCAGATGAGGTGTTACAATGACAATCACTGTTGTTTCTCTAACCTGTTTCAACTCACCCTTGTGTATGGCCTGCTTTGAACTGATCTGCAGTTAGCTGACAATCACCAACTGTTCCCACTTTAAAGCCAGTTGTGCCAAGCAGATGCTGCAGCGTAGAATGGATTTTCGGTATGGATAGTGATATTCCAACGTTCTGCAACACACAATTCAAAGGCTGGATTTGATTTTTGAGTCTTTAACAGTTCTGTGGTTTAGTGCTTGACGGTTACTCGAATCATTGTCTGTGGTTAAGCAGTTCTCTTTCTTTTCAGTTCTTTTCTTTCACCAGTATCCTTGTCAGTAATGTTTTCCTTGAATTGCACATAGGTCAGTCCGTCATTAACGTTAATGGATTTGATTTGGTCTTTTATGTAATGTAAGTAAGAAGATGTGTAAATCACAAAAGGTGATACGTTTATTTTCACATTTTGAAAGTGCTTATTGATGTGTTTGTTATGAAAGAAAACCAAGACGACTAGATAAGACTTTTCTTGGTTACATACTTGAGTGCATGACCATCCTAAATATGGACAGAGTTCTCCAAGTGCCACGTGTTAGTTCATTACAGTCAAAGACTGCTAACGTTTAATCCATTCAAGCCCGAGTGATATACAATTCCTTTTCCGTGTTTCGGCAAATACGCTTGGCGTCTTTTCCATTGTTAAAGAAACGACTCTCGGACGCACGGGACGGTGTTTCTCCACTCCTCTTCTCGCTGCGAGACAGAAAAAGAGTGAATAGAAATGTAAATGTGTGAAGTCAACTGATTGTACATGCCCTTAACTTCCAACTGCTTTGTGAACATGACATTTCCTCCCTGTCCTTATAAACTTCATTTAACTAATGTCAAGGTGGAGAAATAAACAGTATTTAAATAAATTTGATATGAAAACAGAAACATGAGCATCAATGAACAATATACTGACTTGCATGAGTATATAGAGTTTTTTTATTTCCATGCAGGAAATAATCGTGAAGTGGAATATCCGTATGCGTAATGCAAATCTTTTTTTTCATATAATATATTGTAATACATAATAGACTTGAGTAGTAATGAGTAGTCGTCTTATTACATGACGTTTCATATGAAGATATTGCCCATATCATTTTTAATAACCCATAATGCCATAATGTATTTATTATAAATAAATTATTATTGTTAATGATAATAATAATTTAGTATAGACCTTTCTTGTAATAACCCAAATTATAAGTATGCTTTAAAGATTTTCTCCTGCATCACATAAAATAAAATATAATGCCCTATGTAAACATTACAATTTGTATACATTTGTTTTTTTTTGTTTTTTTTCATAAGAATATAAAATTAGTGCTTGATTTATTGAATGCATAAAGTACACCGCAGTATGTACAACACATACAACCGATAATTGTTTAGCATTAGGTTAGGAGAAGAAAAAAAGTGCACTCGCAAAATCAGGTCGACTTAAAAAAAAAAATATGCAAAATGTACAAAAAAAGAAAAGTTGCACTTATTGCTTTACATTATTAATGTTCACACGTCGCGTGCTGCTCGCGTTGTGCAGAATAACGTGATGCTGAGGAACCGCGCGAGCGACCGCGGGACAGAGGTGTGAATTTCCAAGTAATTATTCCATCTGCTGATCCCTCAGTATATCACACAAAAGAAAAAATGTCCGTGCGGACACGCAAAAAACACGGAGGGGAAAAAAAAAAAAAAGACGGAATGTTCACCATGCATGCATGCATCACGACTGCACCGTTACTATAACATGCACGAGAGAAATAACGGATGCGCAACACCGGGAAAACTGTCTCCGACTGTATAGTCAACATGTAGGTAGCATGCAAAACAGCTGGCTATTAGCACACATTCATCTAAGGCACATAGCCTGCTATGTCATCAGTCCGTGATGCGCAAGCAAAACATCTGCAAGCGTCGGATTATTATTATTACCGGAGCAACACGTCCCCGGAGCAAAACGCATCGTACCCGAAAAAAACAACAACGAGCAAAATCGAAAACAGGCCTGTTTTTTTTTTTTTTTTTTTTACCTATGCATCCATCTTTTTAGATTGGGAGAGAGATGAACGGGGCCTGCTACACTCTCCCACCCTGCCCCTCTCTTGCTCATATGCCCCCTTGTTCTGCGTGCTGTTTTCCAATCGTTAGCCAGAAAGCTAGACCTTGTGTTCACCGCGGACCCTTTCCTCGCTCCCACACTGCCTCTTTGTCCCTCATTCTAAAGCGGCACACATCAAATCGGTCTCATTTTCAAAACGATACCGATCCTGCTTTTAAACGAAGCATATTGTATATTTTAAGGGTATTTCTTTTCGGCTGAAATATTTAGGACCCTCTTTTTTTTTTTTTTTTCTTTTTTTTTTTGGATAGGAACGAATGACGTGTGAGCGCCATCAGGCGTTTCCGGGTTTCGGACCACTTCCGGTTAATGCAAGTGCGCAATTTGTTGATTTAGTCGGCGATTTGTGGTATTTTTTTGGAGTTAAATAAAAAACTGTTGCACATTAATAACGTTGTAATAACGTTCTGTTAGGGTTTTTTTTATGTCAGTGATGGCGGTGAAAAAATGGGTTCAGATCCAGCTGCTAGCCAGCGGTTTTTACTACTGCAGTTTATTGCAGTGAATATGCGATGAGAAAATTTTTTCTTTCATGCACGTTTTTTGATATGTGCAGCGTTTATTTTGGTGGCGTAGTGGGATTCGGGTTTACACCGCGGGATGTAGACAGGCAGTGGCCATTTTATTACGGCGTGACAGCTCAAAGTAAAAGCCCGTGTCCGCATCAAAATGGCTGCCTGCATTTTTTTTTATTATTATTATTTATTTTTTTATTTTTTATTTTTTGCCAGCACGTGCGTCCAGGTGGACAGTGAATACAGTGAAATCCCCACACACACACATGCATACACCATGTAATGCAAAAAAAAAAAAAAACTAAAAAATGTTTATATTCTATAAAGTAATCTCAAAGACTGTTTTCATCAGTTGACTTTATTTTACAAAGGTAAACAATCATATTTGCCTTATGTGTTATCGAGGGCTATATAAAACAAAGTGCTGAATAAAACAATAGTGTGATCTGGGCATTTCAGTGAGTAAAAAAAAATAAAAATAACATTTTTGTCCAAACCTCTATTCTGTTGCTTTTGTATTTAAATTACACTTTTTTTTTTTACAAAGGTACATTTAAAGCTTTTCAATGTTTTCTTTCCCCCCCCTATCGAAGCGATTAAATTGGGATCTTTTTCAGGTTCATGATCTAATGTGAATGTTTTCTCACATCTGATGAGCGCATGTGCTCTCGTGCCATGTTCACAACTGTGGGATTTTGTTCCTTATGTACCACATCTCATTCAGACATGAACTGAAGACAAAAATTCGACCTGGTGCTTCTTCTTTTTCTTCTTCTAAATGTGTTGGCAAATTTTTTATATTCTTTTGATTACAATTGGCATAAAAAGGTCAAAGGCCTGTGTCAGCACAACTGATGGTTATCTTATTCTTTGCAGTTTTTAAGATTAAACATCTCATAAAAACTTACAGTTATGGCTTGTGGGTACAAAACTGGAACAGACATTGCTACAGGCTTTTTTGTGTTTTTTTTGTTGTTTTTTCTCCAAGACAGAAAATGCTAAATCAATTTAGCTATTCTAATATTCCCTGAAATAAACATTCAAACAGCTGAAATTTTTTAATTCAAATCAACCTAGAATTCATTTACATACACACTATGACATCGTATCAACCCAGTGGGATGTCATTGCCACAATGACACTGGCAAGCTTTGTTATGATGGTCACACTATGACATCACGCTAAGGAATGTTTCAGTGCACTCATCAGAATGCACTGAGAATTAGTAAAAGAACGAGTGCCTGTATTTGTGCTTGTGTTTTGTACTTTGAATGCAAAATAATTCAATGAGAAAGATAGATACCTAAAAACAAGTTAACACTAAAACCACAGAAGAAAGTATCACCATCATAATGTTAAGATAATAGAAGAATAAACAGCAAGAATAAATATCACCAATAACCATAATATTAACTGTCATATTAATGACAATAACAAACACGTATGTATAAGAGAGTCTGTAGGAAGATTGTCTCTAAATTTTGTAACGCAATCAAGATCTGTTTGAATTTCCTGTCAGAAATAAGAGAATGTAGTCTACCGCCACCACATGAAGAACGTCTTTCACTTCTGTGCCTCAAAAAATAATGACTAGGCAATTTTTTTTTACTCCAAACTACTTTTACTGGGAGAAATACATTTTGCAAATAACTAACTATCTAATACTAAAATGTTTACCGTTACTTGCTGTGAACTTTTAGAAATGAATGAGAAACCAAAATGATTTAACACCATAGCCTGTCCTGTAGGCTGGACTGAGGTCATCTGTACCTCACTGCTTTCTTTTACTTCACAGGATTAATATTTCTGTCTATGTACATTAACATTTAACTCTCATCACTGTTCTCATCATCTTTTTTAAAGAACAATTAATAAACTGTGCCTAGGCAGCCTACCACTGACACACATGTAGTATAGCCCTTAATATTGATAAACATTATTGATTATGATATTGGGTGTGACGCTCTGTCCGTTTCTTGACGAAAGCAGATCCACCGTGCGAGATGACTTGTAGTCTCTCTCCCCGTGTTCAGTCATCATCTTAACAGCGCAGACACATGGCTTTAGGGAGATTTCAGCAGCAACCCAGCAAGTTTGTTAGTAAGCTCATCTAAGTGTCTGTGCACACCTGAGCTAAATTCTGAGTCTGATGTTGGCCAAACCTTGCCAACCTTCACTGTGCTGTACTGTCTAATGAACATAAATGACCCTTAACAAACCTCTCTTAATAAAAAAATTGTGAACATCTGGACTCATCTCCCGTTTTCCTCATCTAAGCCACAATTAACAGTTTGAGGCATCCATGTAAATAAAAACGTTTCAATACAGACATGTGAAGAGCGAATATGGCACAAATTTGTGCACATCCGCACAGAACTGTGGTTTAATATTCTTTCGAATTCACGGCTAACGTCCTTCGGCCAAGGCAAAAATGTTCTTGTCAGGTCCCTGCGCTTGGACATGAACATAGACGTTGGCTTAGAATCCAAACAAAGTGCCATTGATCATTAACGAGTTCATTTCAATTGGTGATTTGATGATTGTCAGATCTCTTTTTCCCCCTCTGGCCCAGGCTGTGTTGCCCAATCAGAATGGCTTTTGAAGATAAGTTAACTAACCCCCTTCATTGGGATTTTTGAGTTGAAGGGACAAAATGATGATTATTGGATTTCTCTTGCTCCACACAGATACTGATTTCTGTGAACCTGCTCCAAAATAGCAGTCTTCATCTAGTAAATCCACAAGCAAGTTTCCAAAAACTTGTGATGCAAAGTTTGGTGTATATGAAAAAGGCAATAAGAATCATGGGGCTATCCTAAAGCTGATGCAGTTTAGTTTCCCTTTACTTTATGCAAAAAAAAAAAAAAGTCTTTTAAAACGTAGCAATCATTTTTGGATCAATTTGTTTTTGTGACATCACCATGTCGTCATATCCCGCATTTTTGTAGAACTCCTCCTTGACAGAGTATTAGTATCCTGAAATGTTTTTCTTAATACTGACTCTGTTTCCAATCTTTAGCAGCACAATCCAACAGCTGGATTAACAGAACTCTGTTTTGAAGATGAAAGCAAATGGCATGCAATGTTTCCTTCAGGTTTTTTCCTTCTTCCTTCCCTTTTTCTTGTTTTTTTCGATTAGATGAATGTTCCATTGGACATTACTTGAACATATGGCTCTATAGTAGCTTTAAATGTCGCATAATATCCAGTAAAGAAAAATGAAAAGAAAAGAAAAACATGACACAGTGACATAAATTTATCTTTCTTCACCTGGTTACCCAGTCTCTTCATGTACAATACTCATTTCTGATGTTTTCTAAGGTGGCTATCATCAAACATATTAAGAAAATTACTATACTGTAATTATGGCTGAACTTTTTTTTTACAAAGAGAATAAAACAACAACTTTATAGTTTTAAACTTGTCTACAAGACATTGTGTTCTCTCTGTATTTACAGCTTCTATTTCCCTTATGGTTTCCTCTACTTCTCCATCTGTTATCCTTCTTTCATGTCCTCATTCTCTCTGTACTTTTTTCCTCTATCCGCTCCTGGTCTCTGCATCTTTTCTTTTTCATTCTTTCTCTTACCTATACCATCCTCCCACTCGTTTAACACTCTCCTTTACACTTTTCACTCCCTTGTCTGCCCACTCACTTATTCTTTCTTCCTTAATCCCTCCATTACCATCCCACTCATCGCACCCTCAAACTCACCCTCCATATCCTTCAGTTTCCATAACTCTCTCTCTCTCTCTCTCTCTCTCTCTCTCTCTTTCTCTCTCTCAATCCCTCTATCCTCCCTTCACACAGTCACTTCATTTTTGCTCCCCGTCCGAACGCCCTGGTTTGCAGCCACGCCGCTTCCACTGCTTCCTCCTCCTCCAGGGATGAAGTGTAGTTGCTCAATGGTATTTTGCCTTTTTGCAGCAAAAGCTAGCCTCCTGGCGCTATGCCCTCCTAGTGTGCCTGTACCCATGACAACCCCGGTTTGTTGCATTTCGTTCCATCCCATCCCTCCACCTCCACCTCCTCCCAGGTGACCCGACATGGCGACTGCGTTGCGCTCTTGCTCGCGGCCCGAGGTCGGGTGTGAGTTCATCTTGATCATGTGATGACGATCAAGAGAGGGGGTGGCACAGACATTCTGCTGTGATTGAGCCTTCTGATGGTTGCGGGGTAGAGTGGGAACCATGCCCCCTCCCACTGGGTAGTCGCCCATGCCCATACCACCCCCACCACTGCCATAATCGACGCCACTCATGCCCACTTCCTCCTCCAGATGATCAGGTGACATCAGCAGCCTCTCCTTAGACTTGCGCAGGGTGTTCTGGGTATTCGAGTTTTTCGCTGCTGCAGCATTCATAGCCTTGTAATACTGGTGCTGTTGATTTTTGGAGAGCCGTGATAAGGTGTTGCCATCCGCGAGGGCAAGGAGCTGATCTGTCGATTTGACTCGCCGAGGTGGTTTGGAGAGTGTGTCGTAGTTCTGGTTAGGCTTGGTTTCTTTAGGTTCCAAGGGATAAGGGTTAGGGGTATGGCTGGGGGCAGACTGAGGGTGAGGTATGCGGGGACGGGTGGCGTGTGTAGGAAGCGTGCCTCGTCCCCCTAGTGTATAATCACCACCCCAAGGCAAATGGTGCTGTGACGAGTGAAAGGACGGTGGGGCATTGTTGGGTCTTCGTTTAGTGGTGCAGTAACCTGAATATTCCTCCAGACCTCCTTTTTCTGTGGTTGGGAAAAAGATCAAATGTTTTCAAGAGTTTGGGTATAGACAGACAATCAGAGTTTTTTCTGTCATATTTTTTACTAATAGTAAATGCTGGTAATGTAATCCACATTTTTTGCATAATTGTATCATTTAATTAAGCAACAATGAATGATATCTATAGGCAACCGTCTAAGTTTCAGTTTTAATATAAAACATATTAAAACATACCTAGCTGATTAATAATGATACCTCTTAAGCCAACCCAATCAAAATCTCTATAAAACTGCTGGATATTGATTTTATATATATATATATATATATATATATATATATATATATATATATATATATATATATATATATATATATACCCACATACAGCAACTAAAATGAGAACATCAATAGCAAACAGAGTAAAATCATTTATTGATCTTCAGTGAGCACTATAGGCACCCTTTTTATAAGGTGTTACCAATCAGTGTTTCCATGGATCCAGGGCCTGTTGTGGGCACAATTAGCTAAAATGCAGGATTATGCCCTGATTGGAAAAGTCCAATACAACACACCAGGGGCAATTTAACATAACCAGTCCACCGAATGGCATTTTTCTTTTTGGAGAGGTGTCAGGAAACCAAATAACCTGTGAAAATCTGGACAGGCAGCAACTCAAACGACCTTTACACTAATAGATGGTGATAGTAGCCGCTGTACACCACTAGTTTAAATAAAATATCAGTTACTTTGAATCCTGTGTTTTAACTGTGAGTGATGAAAGTCTATATTTTGAAATACATATACTTTCGGTTAACATAATATGAATTAACATCATGTGACTCTATTAATCTAAGTGTGATCATCTATAGAAATCTAGATATATCTATTTACATCTTTTTTTATTGCAACTGCTTAATTTTGTTGTCCTCTGGTTTCCCTGCATCTACATTTATTGCTAAAATAAGGCTTCAATGCTTCCTGACCTTCACAAATATTTAGAGTTCCCTAAAAATATATAGGAACTCCAATACAGACATAAATGAACTCACATGTTTGTTTATTTGTAAGCTAAGTGTTACAGGGTTATGTCCAGTTAACCTAATAGAGCTATTATTTCATTATTTTCCAGCCCTACCAAGAAACAGTATTAAGTGATGGCAAAAATGCTATGAGAACCATAGGAGGTCCTGCTTTTGGTAAGTATTCGCCATTAAACTCACCAAGCCGTTTGAGGGACGAGTATCTGTTGAGCTCAGGCTTCATGGCAGCTTCATATGAGGGCGGGAGCTGAGCCAGGTTATGAAGCGAGTGGTGAAACGAAGGCTGAGGCTTCATGGCATTAGTGTGCTTATTTGGTTTCAGCGTTCCACCGCCGGTCATCTGCATGTTGTTCATGCGTGGTGCACGCTCTGCAGATATCAGCATACGTACTTTGGTTGGCAGTATAATAAATAGCACTTTTATGTATGATACAGACATGTCTATAAAAAAGATTTATGCACATGTACATGATTACAGCACTATAAATTGGAGTGTAAAATCTTTAACTTAATTTGACTTACCAATGGTGGCAGTGTGTTTAGGGCTGGAACCTGAGGTATGGATGAAGTTATGCTGCAGATTTCCCACTAAAACAGAGAAAACCATGGCATGTGAAAACAAGCTGCATTGTAAGATGAGCTAGCATTAGTTATGAATAAATGATTAAAGAATTATCACCGATTTCTGACATCGAAATTGATGCATATTAATGTTTATATGCTTATTTTAATCTAACATTTTTGCTGTTTTATTATGAATTTTTTTTTATAATTTACAACATACATTTTAAATGCATTACACCTATTCCTGTAAAGTTTTTAAATTACCAAAACCAAAACTCTTGAAAAGACAGAACATATTAATTAGGACGGTTGGCACAAATGCATGTGTTCTCGGAGTGCCCCCTCATTGCGAACACCCCGAGTGAAATACTGCTGCTGAGATGACTGATGCCATGAGCATCTGTTCCCTGTAAACGACTTCTTATAAAGACTCTCTACTGCACCACAAAATCCTTACCACATCCATGGCAATACAAAAGGCCATTCTATGTGCATGATGAGGTTTTGATTTAAAGAGAAGAAGGCTACATAAAATATAATGGTAATGACTCATTAAAGCTCATTAATTAGTTCAAAAATTTGAAACGACTGTTTCTTCTGAAAGACTTGAAGTAACTATAAAAGGTAAATTTGGTCACTTTTCTCACGTCGGTTGTCTTTGCTCTGCAGAGTAGGGTACAGGTTCTTAGGAGGCCGCCCAAGAGTGCCCTCTCCTCCTCCGCTGCCCAGGGCAACACTGTTGTTTCTTTCTCCCTGTTGGACAGGGCTAGACTGGTGGCGCAGCATGTCCACCAGAGCTCTAAGAGCACATACAGAAAATCAAGGGAGGAGAGAGAGTAAACAGTTCAGATTACAGGTATTTTGATCAGAGGTATGTTGATCCATTAAGTTACATATAGTTGTCTTTTCTCACCTGGGCATATTGAGCTCTCTGTTGCGTGCCTGCCGTGAGGCCTTGTTAAAGGCCAACTTGATGGCCACAGCCACAGCGACAGTGAACGAGATTACTCCACCAATGACATATATGGTATTGTTGCTCTGTTCAATGCGACTGAGGTCAGGGTCAGTAAGGTGGTGGGGCGGTTTAGTCCCTGGCGGCGCTGTGTTGGCCCATACCGGTGAGTGGTAGTTATGGCAGACGTTTTGATCGAGCCGGCGTGTGCGGTCCGGACAGCAGAAACGGTAGTGACATGTGCCGCAGCAATAGATAAAGTCATCCTTAGAACAGTTGAAGGTAAGGTCATACTGGCCCATGACATCATAGTAACCACGACATACATCCACTTCCACTAGTCTACGTGGAGGTGGGGCCACCTGTGCTGCTCCAAGAGGAGGTCCCAAGGCATCGGCTGTGGCATTTTTAGAAAGCATGACTTGAGCCTGGGGTCTGGGTGGTGTCTCTGGCCGCCCCGTCGATCCTTTCCCTCGCCCATTCCCTCTTCCATTTCCTCCACTTCTGGACTGCATTAGTAGGAATCCCCAGCTACTGGGCCTGGGGCTGATAGTCGGGGTGCTAGTGGGTCGGATTGGGGAATTTCTGGTTCTAGAGGGATCTGACACACTGACTGAGGACGTGCTATGTGGAGCAACGATTAACAGGAAGAGGAGGATGACACATGTTCGGGCTCCTGAGGTGGCCATCATCTTTCTGTGACTGACACAACTTTTTTCTCTTGCTGATTCAACCCACTGTTCAGTGCAGAAATCTCCTTTAATACCCCAGCCCTTAACAACGCATGTAAAAATGTAAGTCATGGGCAAACAAAGTTTTTGTTTTAATGTCTGTAAAAAAAAGGGCACTGTGTAATGTTCTGGGAGAACAATTTGAAGGGTGGGTGGGCAGCGATGATGATGTGGTCCTAGACTCCGGGGAAACTCAGATCCTCGTTTCTCCAGCAGAACACAGGAAATCTTGAGCAACTGGCCTAATAGTTTTCCCTTGAGGCAAAGTAAACTGAGACACTCACTTCTCACCTTCCTTTAAAAAGAAATTAGCTTGAAAAGAGGCTGAAGTGGGGTTTAGGTCTCAAGAATAAAATGGCTTCCCTTATTAAACAAACACTGCTTAGATAGTGTTATGTTTTAAAAAGGCGTTTTTTTTTTTAGTTTAGAAATGTATACATGGCCATTCATCAACTTACTACGTAAAATACTCTCCTAGTTTTGGCACTTATTAAGATGATTTTGCTTAAAAAGCAAAGGGCAACTGTAAACACCGTAAAATGTAAACTAATGCACTGTCTTTTTTTGTCTCCTGTATGACTTCTATACAAATTGGGCACTCTTTATAGTCAACAGTGGCACTTAAGTCATTAGGAATTTCCCTGACCCGTAATACTCCCTGAATGCAGTTTTCTTTTTAATCATTTAAAACAGTTTAAGACCTAACTATACTGTTAAAATATAATTAATAAACTAGCACTAATTATAGGTTTACGTCTTTAGAGGACTACTTATGGTGGCAAAATCTTTGGAATGGTTAAGGTCAGTGTGATGGGGAATCATTTTGACTTCGCAGCCCTTTAAAGGCTTTCCTCACTGGTCATCTAACCGATGCTTTTCTGCTCAGGGCCGAGCAGCACACATTTTACCTGCTTAATCAAAAAAAAAAAGGGGGGCTTCTACTATTTGCCTGTCAATTATGTGGATGAAACAAAAAATATAAATCGCTTTATCTCCAAGAGATCGACTACTTCTTAATTACACATAATAATTCCGTACTTAGTAGTTGACGTATATCTGTTGTTAAAATGTAAATCTATGTACAGCATCATTCAAAAATGTAAATGTAAAAAAAGGAAGTAAATGTGAAAAATGGAAAAAACTAAGAAAATGTTTTTCAAATGCTGATTCTCTGACTCCGTTGTTTGAAAGCAGCACTCGGTTGGGTGCAGCGGCAGATTTGTTGAGCCACGCAGGAATAAGAAACGTTTAGAAATGTCTGAGGCATGTAAACAGTGAAAACAAGACTAAAATCCCAATCTTCAATCCTTTTGAATTTCCACTGGTTGCCTTCAGAATCTTATGATCCTTATCAGCCTTGCTGTTTTCTCAGGGAGATGAGCTTCTGAAATACAAAACAAACAAATTGATTACAGACACATGCTAACCATACATATACATTCGTGCATGCATACATGTACGTACAGGCTTCGAGGCAAGACCAAGGATCATGGCCAGATTTTCTCTGCACAACCCGAGCCGAATACAATGCGGGTATACTGTACAATAGCAACAGAACATTGAGTGTATTAACGGCTAATGAACCGATTCAACAAGCGACGCAACAGATGCATTTGTTCCTTGCTAAATTCGTGAGCAAAAAAAAAATGGTAATGCATGTTTTGTGAAAGCCTTTTCAAGCATTTCAAAGCCCATTAAGGATAATTGGTGTTCAGTTGATTATCCTGAAGACTATATCACAAACATTGCAGGGGTAAATTCCAGCATACGCTCGAAGACAAGAAGAGGAATGGTGCATAATAGTTGTGCTGCATGGTGCAGGGAAGGGTAATGGCGGTTTGTTTAATGTGTTACTATGTTCCAGAGTGAGTCAGAGGCATTGAGAGGTCTGAATAGTAGCGATGATCTGAACAAGCAGTGATCAATTCCTTTCATAAGGCACATGATGAGGCTGCTTGTGGGTGCATTATTATATGTGTCAGTATGTTTATGCGCTGTGCGTGTGCATGCGTGTGAAAAAAGAACGAGAGTGAGAGAGAGAGAGAGTTTTTGCTAGTCCTGAGATGTCTAGATTGTATCAGATTTATAATAGGGTTTTTTTTACATTTTCAGTGCAGAAAATGATAAAGGAAGGCAAGAAAGAGAACAGAGGAATAAGAGCGAGTAAGATAAATGCAGCAGGAACAAACAGAGCCAGAGGTATGGCAGAAAAGCTCTGTGTGTGGTGATGGTGAAGTGCGTGTGCAAGTGTGTGGGAGTTCAGCGAGTGGGTGGCAGAGAATGGAGAGCTTTCTGTGACACCGCTTACCAGCACACACATGCACACATAGTATACAGCATGGTATGTTCATGCAGCATGTTCCAGGAACCCTAGAAAACACATTAAAGCCCCAGCAACAAAACAGTCCACAATGGAATCGAATTTGGCAATGCTCTACGCACATCTACAGCCAAAAGAGCTGGAGTGTAAACAGGTAAACATTTTCGCAGATGTGCATGCAGATGCTGCTACAGACACCCAGCACTTTTGTTTTTTTTCTTCTGAATTTGTTTCTTTATTGCCCTTTAATTGCCACAGATTAATTAATTAAGCCATACCTACAATTGCACTTGTCACTCTTATCTCATCACTTAGGCAGAGTGATAAAGTCTAACATATTATTTGTCTTTATATATCATATATAGAATGTAATAAAGATAAAAAATATATATAATATATATATTTATTTATAATGGTAAAAAAATGGTCAAACAGAATTGCACACTGCATTAATTGCATTTGGGTTTGACCACTTTTTGACCATCATAAATAAATAAATAAATAGGCGGAATTAAAACCTTAAATGCAACACATTTATTCATGAATTCCTTTCTTTACTCAGATAAAAAAAAAATATTTTTCATCTCTAAAAGTTTGTTTTACTGATAAATCTCAAATCATGCACCAAATCCGCCATGATGCGCACATCCGCCATTTAAAACCGTCCGTGTGGAAACATAGCAAAAGTTCTGTTTGGTTCCCCGATGATTTACGTCATTTAAAACAACATTTCGAAGAATATTTTTTTCATGCCCTATGTTGAGTTTGGTTTCACTAATAAACATTCATTTGCAAAAAAACATCCATATTTGTCCATGCCCATGTTGAAGTATTAAAAACCTTTATTAATTATTGAATTATTATTTCAAGGTGCACTTAGAACAGATACAATTCTAAGATTAAATATTTGAATCGATTGACAGCTCTAATATATATATATATATATATATATATATATATATATATATATATATATATATATATATATATATATATATATATATATATTTACAGGTAGCTTCCGACTTACCAAATAAAAAGGTGCCAGACTTGCGTGTCTCTGTCCCTGTCCCACAATGCATGCCTGCTAGGCATTCTTCTTCTTCTCCCTTTTTTTTTGCATCAAAAAAGGTGTCAAATCTGAATAGCGCGCACTAAATTTGAACGTTTTCTCTTTTTTTTATGTATTTTGATTTTCTTTGTTTTGTTTTTTCTTGCGTTTTTTGGGTGGCCGTGTTTTTATCTGTTTTTTTACCTTGTTTTTTCGAAAATTTGTAAATCAGGCGTTCGAAGGTCATATATATATATATATATATATATATATATATAAAAACATTTAACAAAATAAACAGTCAAAAATGTAAATAGACAGGGTCTAACATTATTTACATGGACAGCTTTGAATATATATGTGAATTTGTGTGCGTGTGTGCTCGTGTCTATATCACTAATTGTTCCCATTTGTTGCATCATTAGTCACAAATACTAAACACGTTCACATAAACCAAGCCCTCAGATCTACACAAAGGTCCACATGATATTTTTCCAGCATTTCACAGAACAAAAGAGACAATCTTTATGAACAAGCACTGATCTTTTTGCGCTATTTGTCCCTGATTTACAAATGTCTGTGCACTCAACAGTGCTGTCTATCTGTCAGATATTCCTACTATCGATGAAGTGGCCCAAGCTAAGAACACATGCTCTCTTATTAATTAGACCAGCCTGTTTTTAGGCATTGTGATCCATGCAGGTGGTTGAAACTAACCATGAAGGTAAATAATGTGCTAAACCTCAAACTTACTGTATATAAAGTTCTTCATAAAGGCTTTACAGGCTGTCTACACCTATTTGCAAGATAACCTTAGATGCACTTGAGTTCTATTTTATTCTATTATATTCAAATGAAACTCTCTGTATCCTAAGAGTTAATGTAATAGTACATAATGTCCTGATATAACTGCACCCTTCTTTTTTTTCTTTTTTTATTCCATTGCTACACTCAGCGGAAAACTAAACTCTTGTATGCAATGCTGATTTGAACACAGGCGCTCACATTTAATTTAATGCAATGTGCTAATAAAGAAACGGCTCAGATGAGAATTTCAATCTGATTTGCTTTTAATTTTATTCGTCACTACTGATTTTACTTACTTAATCAAAGCACAAACATAATTTAGACTCTTTATTGACTCTCTGAGATTGCCTTTCCATTCCATTCAAAAGCCTAATATTTTTCTGTTGTAATTCAGCTACATTTATTGTTAGCTGTACTTCCAATCCCTTGCCCGATATATATGTGTAGTGTATCCCTGACACTTATACAAGCTTCTCATTTTATATCATTCTCATTCTAAATAATTGTTGTACTGCTCTGTCAATTCAACAGCTGATCCAATCAAATCAAAGCTAGCACACTCAGATTTGCAGGACTACATGCTTGATTTAATGCACAGATTGCTCACAGCTATGTTTATAGTGCACAATTTACAATATATACAGGATTTCGTTTATTGCATGTAATTTAACATCTGTCGTGTGTGCAATTCGATTAGGTTTTTTAATATGGAAAAGGTTTAGTCAGTGATATTCCTGAAATTCTTTCTTTTTTTTTTTTCACTCGAAGAGTAAAGCATAGAGACATGGCGCTAAAATGCGTAGGCCATTTTTCGACACCTTAGAAGCTATGTGGAACAGTTCACCCTTCTCTGTAAACTGGATTAGCCTTTCTTAAGCACAGTCCCCGTCAGCAAGAGACTGTGGGCGATTTGAGAGAGATGTGCCACTGAAGACGTGGCGCACTGACAAAGAGTTTCCAGAACACTCCGACTGCCGAGTTTATCAAGGAGCTTCGATCAGACCATCAGATTCCACTGCAGTGGTGTGAAATGATGGCATTTCCTTTATTCCAATCTACTAAACAGCACATATGTTCTGGACATTCTCTCCTTTTTCTCCCCATTTCTCCCACCCTCAATTTCTCTCTCACTTTCTCTCCCTCTTTCTCTCTCTCTCTTTCTTTATGATATTCAGTGCGTGGGTTGAGGCAGCTAGTTCTCTCTCAGAATAGCACTGCAGCAGTTCATACTTGTGTGGAGCGAAAGAGGGAGAAAGAGAATGACAGAAAGGACAAGAAGACCTTTGTTTCCCCTTTGAGGCGTCTTTCCTTTTCGAAGACACACTCTTCCCCCTTTTTTGTGCAACACCGCCAGTTTTTTTTTCTTTGCCTTTGCACGGATGTCATTTTGTAGAGGCTTTTGCATGATATGCAAGATTTGGTTAGTTAGTCCCCAAAAGATGTCATCTACACTGACGCTTCAGCAGTGACATTAGGTTTTGCCAGTGTACTCGCAGAGAAATGTGCAAATGGGTTGCTTGGCATTCAGTGTCCTTTATCACTCCACTCAGTTCATCACCCCAAATGGTGGAATCATTTCACGCCATGCGCTCACTTGTATAAGAACGCTTTCAGAAATATTTGTGGACCTATTTGCATAGAAATCTATGGTTAAAAATCTGGCTGATTGGATTACATAAGAGATCAAATACATTGACTGTAAGACACTGCAGAAGCAAGGGTTGAGTGAATCACGCTGTCTACACTTGACTGGCATTGATGTGGGATAACTCTTCATCTGGTGGGAGTAGAGGGCAGTGGTGCAAATTATGTAGGACAGCGTGAGTCTGTGTTTGTGTGTGTGTTTGTGTGTGTCTGTGTGTCTGTGTGTCTGTGTGTAAGAGAGAGAGAGAGAGAGAGAGAGAGAGAGAGAGAGAGAGAGAGAGAGAGAGAGAAATAGAGAGAACGTTTAGGTCAGGAAAGGTTTGTCAGATAGCGGTTTCTCCTGACTTTTCAACTGGAAAGGTCGGGCATAGACATTTCCATAGGAAATAAAGGTGCAAAGCACAATTACACAACTTTTCCCAGTTCATTAACCAGTGCTCAATAAACACCTACTCTGCTTATCTTTTCTTTAACGTACATCTTATGGCAAGATTTATCGCCATCAGTTTGGCTGCAAAGAAAGAGAGAGTGTGCAGAAATCTTTTCATCGATCATCCATAGACACATAGCATACAGCTGACACAATCACTAGGCAGTGCGACATGCAGCTCCACAGGCATGAAGCACAAGTGCGATGCGAGTGCAGAACTGAGCAGGAGACCTTTCTCTGCAGTGATGTGAGCATCACTATTTTGTGGCTTTACCTAAGTGAAAAGAGCTGATTAGTAGATATCCATGTCATTAACTGGCTGTGGGGTAGCACCGAGTATATAGTACTGGGCACGTAAGGTGGATATGAGAGCCAGTGAGGCTGCACTGAATGTCCGTCTGCGTTGGCGTCAGTGCATGTGTGGGGATAAAGTGGCTGCTGCAGATTCTCTACACTTTTACATGGATGTCTGGATTTTTCATGGCTTCTCTGCATGCTGGAACAAACAGCATGATTTCTCCTCAACACCTGACTACACCCTGAGGGGAATAATGGTTGCTGTAGTGATGGGGGGTGTGGGGGTGGGGGGTGAAGTAAAACTCAGGGAAGGAAAAAAGCAAAAAAAAAAAAAGACATGTAAAGGCTAACTTGCCAAATTACCTGACTTATGTTTTCTGTATGTAGAGACACAGAATCTCTTCTCCCCACGTTCCTGAACATTACACTGCATTTAAGGCTGATATCACGACGCGACGACGCACTCAGATTTTTTTTTTCCCCACACATGCCAATAAAACTTCTATTAGAAGACGGAAAAAAAACAGTTCTGCTCACCTGTTTACGACGTGGTTTCCTTTTTATCTAGCCAGTATAGCTGCCTCCATGTTCGTGCTGAATGGTGGAGGCTGAAATGACGCCTGGACACATTCCTGACAGGCGGATTTTAAACTTATAGCCTCAGCTGTTTTTCTTTATTATGATGATTATATGAAGTCGGGTATAGCACCGCGAAGGTATTCCGAGTGCAAAAAAGCTCCACGTTGTTTCTTCCCTCGGTTGATTGTCCAAAAATATTAGGGAAAAAAATAACGCAGTTTGGAGTCAGTCGTGGTCTAAAACTGCTGACGCGCTTGAACAGTGTTGTTGTGGCTGAACGCTGGAGATACTCCTTCAGGTGGCGTTCGCTCGACGCAGCGCGGCTCTAGTGTGTGTTACAGTGGCGGAATGAAGCGCTGCCGCTCTCACACACATCCATACACCGCTTTGAATTTAGTTTCATGGCGCGCTCGGTGAATATGCACGATTTAAAAAAACACCGCTTCTGCACCGTTTTCAATCGTTTCCTATCGAATATGGCTGGCAAAGCAGTTAGGAAATTGGGGGGTGGGGGGTGGTGATGGAGGGAGGAAGAGAGAAGTGGGGGCTCGGTTGCCACGGCAACGGTGTCAATTCACCGGTGACCGTCTCGGGGTAATGGAGGACCTGGATAGAATAGAAATAAATCATCTATACCTATAATCATCAGATTATATTCTTCATATATAATAGACAATATAGACTGTTCATATGCGGAACAGGGTTGTGGTCGGCGTCTCGCGTCGTGCCCCCCTTCCTTTTCCTTTCTTAAACCACAGCAAGCAAACATCCAAGTGGCCATGATGTTTTCTCGTATAAAAAAAAGTCGTAATTTGATGTAATATGCGCCATAACGACAGTACCATTTGGGTTGCAAGGATTTCTGGGATAACTGCATGTGCATAAGTTCACTGAAGCTTGTTTTTATACTTCAAATTCTGGTTTAAGTCAAACAGCAGTTATTGCACTTTGGTGAGGGTGATGGAGATGTAAAATATTAGATATTCATAGTTTAGATATTAGATATTAAACATAGACGCTGCCCAGGTGTGTGATGTTCAAGTTTCAGATGCGTCCTGATGATTGGTTTGCTTGCTGCTATCACAAATCAGTTCCAGAAACCGGAATTATGACGTCCAGCTGTTTGAGACTCTATAATGAAGGGTCCCAGTTACTCATTTCTATCTTCAGCACCACGGACAGCGCCCGGTCGCGTTCACACGCGGAGGAAGACGGACAGCAGTTGAATCATTTCCGCCCGTGCGCCTTGCAGCATGAAGTTTTTTTTTCTTTTTTTTTTTTTTTTTTTTTGCAAATGAATGAAAAGATGCAAATGAATGAAATCACACACTAAGTTGTGACTTCCGCTCACACGGACGTGCACACGCGCGTGCGCCCGTGCTCACTCGCATTCTCTCTGAGCAGAAGATCAGAAAAGGAAACCGTGCAGTTTGAGAAAAAAAACAAAAAACTATAATAATAATAATAATAATAATAATAATAATAATAATAATAATAATAGTAATAATAATAATAATAAATCATTATAAATAAATAAAGTTTTATTTGTAAGCCACAGAAGAATAGATCTGCACGGCTGTGGGGAAAAACAGCAGTGAGTGCGTGTGTGTGTTGCGTTCACTATGGTCCCCTAGGGTCAGAGTGAAGCTCGCGCGCCGCTTCTGCGCCCTTTTCCACTCTTTCCTCCTCGTAAATGTGTTTTTTTTTTATCGCTTATATATAACCGACACGGATTATTAATTCGGGGCCTCCGAAAATCCTTTCTATGTGATTCAAGAGAAACCCTCCCCACTCCCCAGTCTGAATGTTTTCCTTCCTACAGACAGTTATAAGGCAGTCAGAGTCTGATATTCCTATACAGGTGGGTGGGTCGCTGTAAGGGTCTCTCTCTCTCTCTCTCTCTCTCTCTCTCTGTCATTCTCTCTCTGTCATTCTCTCTCTCTGTCATTCTCTCTCTGTTTGCCATTTCTCTCTCTCTCTCTCTCTCTCTCTCTCTCTCTGTCTCTCTCTCTCTCTCTCTCTCTCTCTCTCTCTCTCTCTCTCTGTTATTCTCTCTCTCTCTCTCTCTCTCTCTGTCAACTGTCTCTCTCTCTCTCTCTCTCTGTCATTCTCTCTCTCTCTCTCTCTCTGTCATTCTGTCTGCCTGTCTCTCTCTATGTTATTCTCTCTCTCTCTCTCTCTCTCTCTCTCTCTCTCTCTCTCTCTCTCTCTCTTTATCTCTATCTCTCTCTCGTTCTCTGAGAAAGCGCTCAGCCGTTTCTAAACGCCTCAAATTACAGCCTGCGATCACACACTCTGGAGATCAGTACACCAAAGCAAACCGACATGAAGAACACAACCGAAAAGTCGTTTTTTTATTTTTAGATATTTTTTTTATAAGAATGTCACCATAATGTTTTCTTGTTTGCTTGATGCAAAACCAGGCTGCTGAAGGCTATAGTATATAAATGAATGGGAGCTCATTATTAGATCAGAAAATTAAACAAGTAAAGAAAAAAAAGGAAGAACTGATTGTCTAATTCGATTTTTTTTGCATGGCACTCGTTACAACCATTGTTTCTTTTACAGCTTTACAGAATGAAATAGGTTATGAGTATACATTTTAACGTCACCTCGTAGACCTTTAGACTATTTATATGGCGCCAGCAGCAAAGTGGTTTCCAAATATTGAGGACTCCATTCAGAAGTATGGCATCAGGATGAAACTAGCAGGTCTTGAAAGAAGAAGGATACAGGCCTAAGATGATGTCAGTGTTGTTAAATAAAATCAAAGCAGCAGCAGGAAACATGGCTCAAAATGTACAGGTTGTACTTCTTAGAGGTCCAACTCAACTAAATGTTAACAAACTCCAGTGAGGCAGAACTTGTTTATTTATATATAATAAAGGCTGTCATTCGATTCAAATATTTAATCGCAATTAATCGCATGATTGTTGTGAGTTAACTTGTGATTAATTGCAACTTAATCCCACATTTTATCTGTTCTAAATGTACCTTACAGTAATACTTTTCAAGTTTTTAATATTTTATTCAACATGGGCATGGACAGATATGGACTCTTTATTCAAATGTATGTTTATTATTAGTGAAACCAAACTCAACATAGAGCATGAAGACTAAATATACTTGAAAATGTTTTAAAGTAATTATGGTGTTTTGAATTACATAAATCATCAGGACACCAAATAGAACTTTTGCTATGTTTCCACACGGACAGGTTTAATTGTCGGATGTGTGCATCATGGCGGATTTTGGTGCTGATTTAAAACTTGGCGCATCAGTAAAACAAATGTTTAGTGATAAAAAAAAAAAAAATTGGTGGAATTTATTATGATTTTTGTATATCTCAGTAAAAAAAAAGAGCATCAACACAAATGTGTGTTGCGTTAAAGGTTTTAATTTCCCCTGTTTTATATTTATTTATTTATATTTTTTATAAAATGGTCAAACAATAACGTGCGCTGCATTAAACAATAAATAATACAATTATTGCCGTTAAATTTCATTTACGTTAACACTGTTATTTTTTCTGATTAATTTTACATGTACATAAGTATTCAGACCCTTTGCAACAACAATTCGGTTAGGTGTCTTCCATTTTTCTTGATGGTTCTACACCTTCACTGGAGTCTATCTGTGAAAAAGGTTTATTGAACATTTATTGGACATGATTTGTTAAGGCACACACCTCTTTATAAAAGCCTTACAGCTGAAAATGCATATTGGAGCAAAAACTAAGGGGTCAAAGGAACTTCCTGAGAGACAGGACTGTTGAAAGGCACAGATCTGGGCAGCACTACAAAAAATTCCTGCTGCACTAGAGATTCCTAGGAGCACAGTAGGCCATATTATTTTCAAATGGGAGACGTGTGGCAGAAACAGGACTTTTTCAAGAGCTGGTTACCCATCAAACTGAGCAACTGGGAGAAAGGGGCCTTAGTAAGAGATGAACAAAAATCATATGCCCACTCTGATTGAGCTCCAGAGATCCTGTGTGCATACAGTACAAACTTCCAGAAGGACAAATATTACTGCCGCCCTCCACCGATTTGTTCTTTCTTTCTAGCTCTTCTTTGGCTGAGGTCCTTAGGAGCAAGCACAGTCAATTTGGCAAAGTTGATTTACATGTGTCCTTTAATGTGTCCTGTGCCAACCACATTGGGCACCCTGCATAAATCAGATTAGCAGAGAGCAACACTACTGTATGACCTGGCCAAAGTGTCTGTAACTGATCTGCAGCAGTTATTCCAATGCAGGAAACAAATTGCCTAAATAAAATTACTATTTGCAACACAGTGAAGTAAGATCTCACCAGAATATAATCAGTGCATCTGCATTCTGCACTTGGGTAGCATGAGGCACTGTGCAAAAGTCTCATGCTCATGCCTTCAAACATGACAGAAATCACTTTTTTCTATAATACTATTCGGAGAAGTAAACAGTCATAAACTAAACAATGTCACTTATTTGGTGCAACAGCCCTTTGCATTTAAAAAACTAAATTAGTAATCCCAAGAACAATTTGTTTAGTTTTATAATTAAATTAGCCCATCCATCACTGTTCATTTATATACCCTAATTTCCGGACTATAAAGCACACCCATGTATAAGCCGCACCCACTGAGTTTGACAACGAGTTTAATTTTTAACATAAATAAGCCGCAGGCTTCAACACTAATGAACTTTACACAGGCTTAAACGAAAGACACGTTACACACGGTGTAACGGGTGAAATATGTTGCGCTTCCTTTAGGAGCAGAGCGGTATTTTGAGAATAGCATGCCACTGCATTTTTCCGCTATTACTGCATGTGTACAAGACCGAGGATTATGTCCTTATTATTTTCTGATGCTCATTTCTAAGTTTCTTTGACTAACCCGTAACGCTGTTCCCAAGAAAAATAAAAAAGCATGAGTTTTGGAAACCTGTCTGTGTTTACATGATTTCTGTTGCAACTGGAGTTAGCGAGCTCTCCCATGACCCAGACTCAACGCGTTACAACGGCTTGTATCTAAACAGTAGCCGACCAAGAAAGTCATTGTTCACTGTCTTCCTCCTTCCTTTCAAAACTACTGTATTTCTCTCGAGAGTTTATCTTTTGGCATCGTCGTGCGTTTAAAAATCACCCGATGGAAGTTTTTTTCTCCCGAAGCCGTGCAGCTCAGAACACAGGTGAAGTGCGTTTGTATGTAAAATTGTATATGTTAATGCCAGATATTTGGCCTGGGCCAATATGCCTGAAACCCCAGATGGTCACCATGGTCTTTAGTATTCTTTAACACTCTCAGATACATTGTAAGGTCCTTAATGTGTTATGTATTTTATTCATTTGCTACTATGCTATATTGCTATTATTAACTTGTCATTTGAAAACTCAACTTTTTTCCCAAAGTAATGAAAAAAAGTAATCGGGATGAGTTTAGGTACCTGGCTACCTAAACTCCTCCACCTTCTCCACCTCTTCTCCCTGCAACTGCACCACTCCACTGCCCTTTCTCTCATTCACACACATGTACTCTGTCTTACTCCTACTGACTTACATTCCCCTTCTCTCCAGCGCATACCTCCACCTCTCCAGGCTCTTCTCAACCTGCTCCCTACTCTCACCACAAATCACAATATCATTCACAAACATCATAGTCCATGGAGACTCCTGTCTGACGTCGTCCGTTACCTGTCCATCACCACTGCAAACAGGAAAGGGCTCAGAGCCGATCCTTGATCCTTGATGCAGTCCAACCTTCACCTTAAACCAGTCTGTCGTTCCTACTGCACACTTCACCACTGTCACACTGTCCTCATACATGTCCTACACCACCCTCACATACTTCTCTGACACACCTGACATCCTCATGCAATACAACTCTCCTGTTGGCACCCTGTCGTACGCTTTCTCTCAATCCAAGTAGAAACCAGATTACACCCCATAAAAAAATTGTACTGTTGCACTCCATCATGCTGCATATACCATACCATACATACCAGGTGAAGCCGTCAGCAGTACTGTCATGTTTTCTTTTTAGTTCCCTAAGTAACTAGACAGTTGGTCGGCCCTTAGTTTGATGCCATGTCTGTCTGACATAATTAGTTTACACACAGTATGGCTAACAAAATATCCATAGTTTATTAGTGTATGTGATATACAGTGGTGTACAGTAACAAAGTAAATGTAAATTGTTACTGTACTTATGTAGCATTTTCAATCTTAACTAGAGTTTCCATTGAGGGGGACTTTTAAATGTACTTTACTTCCTCTTCTTCTTCCGGCTTCTCCCATTAGTGGTCGCCACAGCGGATCATGCGTCTCCATACCCCCTGTCCTCTACATCTGCCTCTTTCACCCCAACTACCTGCATGTCTTCCCTCACCACATTCATAAACCTCCTCCTTGGTATTCCTCTTTTCCTCCTTCCTGGTGGCTCCATCCTCAGCATTCAAAGTTTAATTTACCTTCACTACATTTCAAAATCAAATGTCTTGTTACTCAACTACATTTTTATGAGTGGATAAAAAAGTAACTGCTCAAACAAGCAGCAAGCCACCAATCAGAGTAGAGCGCACGCTCTGTTTTGATTAACGCTTTGGGGGTATCTATTTAGCACGAACATACAGTTCAGCATCAGTTCGACAGCAAGCAGAAGATTTTAAGAGGAAAAAATGATGGAAGAAACTCCTGACTCCACAGCACCTTTCCACAGCACCCGTGTCCTTATTTGTGGGATTTTTCTGAAGTAGTTGAAAAGAAGGTTTTGGGCTCATGATGATTATAATAGATATCAATCAGTGTTTGACTCATTATAATATTAATTGCAATATAAAATTGCAGGTGTTAATGTTTAACAAAAGATTAAATAAAAAGGGGCTTAAGTAATAATGACAAACTATATATCATTCCAAAGGTTTAAGCTTAACCATCGATTTTAGATCACTGTTTTTCAATGGAACACTTATAACTAATGTATTTGCTGAATTTGTGTAAGAAGTACACAACATCAACGTGCATAACCAGTACCAAATGTACAAATGCTGAAAATCCAGGTTTATTTGTAAAGATAAATGTCCACTGAACAACGAACCATAAAGCATTTTTGGTCCAACGAAACAATAGTGCTGTAATTTAGATGGTAACTGAGTAACTTTCGCATAAAAACGACATCTCGGTGGTAAAAAAAAACTAATATGGCTGGTAGAATAATGTGTTATATAAAAAATGAGAACACCCACTAAAAAAAAGTCAAAGATAAGTAGAATCTTATTGGTGATCAAACCGAACTATACATGTGTTTGTGGAGACTTTTTGCTATGCACCACCTATCATTTACAAACTTTTATTCCCAGCCAGAAGCATTATGGGAACAGCATGCTTGATGAAAAATGTAGACAATTAGTGCAAGATTCTGACGATATATGAGATATATGAGCGAGTTCTTAGTTTTATTACTCTTTAGAAGCTCTTAGTGGAGTCAAAAAAGGCACGTGATGTGCACCTGGCATGAAGTGGAAATGGTGTTTGCAAGAAATAAAAAGATTCATTCTTGCGCAGAGTGATGACCGCGACCTGGTGATCTGCATGAGAATGGAAAATCTGAGCCTATTTTACATCTGTGAGGGGGAGGGAGAAAAGGACCAGATCAGTCTCAAATAAATGTTTGTAGGCATCTCATTTTTCAGGATATTTTCATAACATTTGAAATGATGAAACTTATGATACATGTGGCTTTCAACCCAATGGTTTTCTGGATTGCTCCAGGTTTCCAGATGTCATGTATTTATATATGAAATAAATTGTAAAAATCTTTTAATGAGGCACATTTTTATTCAAAGCTGTTCAGTGTCTATATTTTTGAGCAATATTAACTCTGGATGATGGATAGTAAACCTCAAAGTGTCTTCTTTCTAAATATACCTAAGTTGTGTATGTTGCATATTGCTTTCATGATCTGTTAACAATTACATTTAAGTAGGACATTTTCAGCTGTGGGTACCAAAAGTGGGGGCGCCGGATAACAGGTTAATAGATTGGTTTGCTAAGAGTAACATTAGAGTCTTTTAACATAAACTGAGTAGAGTCATGTGACAAAAAATATATAAGGAATATTATAGCTATTATAAATTATAGTACTTTGGATACTTAGGTACATTTGAAGGCAAATACCTTTACTTTTACTCAAGTGAAATTGAAAAGAAGCACTTTCACTGGAGTAATATTTTACCTACAGTAAATGTTTTGTGTACTTCGTCCACCAATCGATATGTATATATAGTACATCAATCTGTTGCTTCTAATCTAACATAAAAATTTAAGCAAAGTGAAGCAAAAGAGAGACCAAATCAACCAACCATTACAAAACGACAGACAGAATGCTAATACACCAGTATGGTGATTGCAATTAAAACATGTGATGCAAATTATTAATACATGTCAGAAACAGAAAAGCCTGTTTGTGAAAAAGCATAAAGAGTCAATTGATATGACTGTGTCCCAAAGATACCACTATAGTAGTTTTCAGCACTCTGATATTCACAAAAGTCAAAGCTGAACAAGCAGCAGACAGAAATGGTTGTATTGCCATCCCAGAAGGATTTCAGCCAGAAATTCCCAGCACCTGCTGATAACGTTGGGTCACAGCCTTTTAGATATTCATCCTCTCCAGTCGGATGTCAATGAAGCACCATTGTAGCTCAGTGGTTAAGACTTCATGTGATTTCAAGTCCCCGCTATCACCAAGCTGCCACTCTTGAGCCCTTGAGCAAGGCCCTTAACCATCTGTGCACCAGGGGTGCCGTATCATAGCTGACCCTCCATTCTGACCCCAGGTTTCTAACAAACTGGGATATGCGAAGTAAATAATTTCACTGTGCTGTAGTGTATATGTGACTAAGGCTATTCTTCTTCTTCACAGTAGCTGCAACTGTACAGTCCTTTAAAGCAGAAACATTTTGTTGTGTTGGAAATGAAGGCAGAAAAGCTTTACTGAGGGATGTTCAGCACTGTAAAATCACCTTTTTAAAAAAAGCACATTTTAATGAAATCTTACATCTTGACATCTTACTGTGTCAGGTGCAACTTCCAGTCAGAGGTCTTGGAAAACAATTAGCTGTCATAAAGGTGAGCTTGATCTTTAACACAACATAGAGGTTGTGTATTTTGTAATCAGAGGGAATGCAATAATTAACAGTTAACTAACATTAACAGTTAATTCGTATTGCTTGCTTTGCAGTACTGATATTCTGTACAGACTCATTTAATTGTTTGACTACAAATACAATAAATGATAATATCAAACACATTTCCATAACAAATCAAATCTACTGCTTGTAGCCACTGTGCTCTTGGGAATCTTCAGTGCAGCAGAATTTATTTTTGTAGTCTTCCCCAGATCTGTGACTTGCAACAATCCTGTCAACGTTGCAACATTTTGAAATGACTTTGAATATCTGCACAATGGCAAAATACAGATTTATAAACTGTAAGAAGCATAAAAAAATCCTGCCAAAATTTTGATGGCCTGGGAGAAAAAGGTTTTTGTGAGGAAATACTTAAATATTCCATTCTAAAAAAAAAAAAAAAAAACCCTTATCCACAGCCAACTCTCATCTCGCAGTGTGAACAGTAGACGAACAGGAGCCTGGCTGCTTGTGAATCGACGGAACGCTGTACTAAAATACATTTTGAGAGTTTTTTTCTGTTGCATGACTTTCACATTTTTTAAACCATTAAATCAATACAACTTTGTCTACCACCATCTGTACAGTGTGGAAAGCTGGGATTCACAGTTTCTACAAATGTAATCTATTAGGCTTATGTCCGTTTCACTGGCACATAATCAATCATTTAACTTGCAATTAATACAACTTTAGGCTGCAATACAACTGACTGCTTTTTTTTTTTATAGCCATGTATGTCAAACTGGTGTATCATCTATCTATCGTGACCTTTCCCTAAACCCAGAGAGTTCGTACAAACCATTTCTAAACAGATTTTTGGAAAAATATAGGCCAGCTAATTTTCTTATAATGTAATATAGACAGAACTCGAAGTTTTAAAACCAGAACCAAGATGCCACAACATCCAAAAGGTCAATTAGGCCAATCATCCATTTCACTTATTGGTTATTATATTTGAAATAGTAAACTGCCAGTGTTAAAGACTAGGATTTATTTAATTTCGACATTTATAGCATTTGGCAAACACCATTATTCAATTTACATTTACCTTATCCATGCATCTGAGCACCTGTGGGATTAAGGCCCTTGCTCATGGGCTCAGGAGTGGCAACTTGGTGTGGCTGGGATTTGATCTCACAACCTTCTGATTCAATGTCCAAACCACTAAGCTACCACTCCAGACATCTAACGAGATTTTTTCATTTGCAGATTTAGTTTGTATTTGTATTTAGTTGTAGTATTTTCTATGCAATTGTGATGGCTTCTGGAACACACAAATGCAGTCCTTTATAATTTAAATGCCTTGGAAGCGTTTAAAAAGATATATATTCTTATTAAACTTGAAAACATACACAATTCCAGGGGTATAAAAAAGAAAGTGGGGTTAGTGCAGTGTCGCTGTGGCTACACTTCACTCCGTACAGGAAATTAGATTTGCTTTGCGCATGCATGAAAACGATAAAGAATCCCTATCACTAGCGTTAGCCGCTAAACCACTTCCAACACCAGCGTTATAGATTATTTAGTGTTTTATTTCCAACTGCAACAATTTCTCCTAAAAGGTGAAAACCCTGAAAATTCGGCTCTTCCAATTATATATTATATTTGAAAAAATGCATGCACACACATTTACATACACATCTGTATTAACCCAACAGGGTCTAACAAATGTAAACGATTTAATTAAATTTTGCAATAAATTTAATTGATTACTCAATTTCATCAATATAATGAAGTGTATTGTATTAATTTGATGTATATGATTTAATTTTTTCAAAAATATTTGTTATTTTTAACAAGCAGGAACTTTATTTAAAATGGTTTTAAAATTTGAACTGTTCAAAAGGTTAATTATCATGAAAGTTAATAATAAACAAAGAAAAAAAACGACAAGCCATTTTGTTTTGCACTTGTTTCGAACCCTGACTCAAAAGCCGATGTGCGTGAATTTTGTCCCATTACACCACTACTATGTAGTGTACGTACCGTTACTCACAACAAACAATACATTACGCCCAACTTCCTGCTTCACTTAAACAAGGATTGTATGCCTTGTTAATTCTCTTAATGTGTTTTTATTACTAGACCATACAAACATTAACTTATTAAAATGAACATAATATAATTAAAATAAACCTTTTATTTAAATCACATTGGAAACTGCCTCAGCTGTGCTCTTATAGAAAAGTAATCAACACATTCACACTAAAAACGCAGCAATGGTTGGTACAACTTGATTTAACATACGAGAAAAATAAAAACGAAATAGCATCCAACACTCATGTAACCGAAGATACTTTATTTTTAATTTAAATAACTTAAATGGACACAACTGCCCCAAAGCCCACACAGAACCTCACAAAATGGTAAAAGGTTACCCGTATGCATGGTCTTAGCAGAGCCCAGAGCCATTAAAAGAGAGCTTCGAGAACTGTAGGCCCCCCCGTGCTGACAAAACGGACATTGTTAGATGTGCACTGAACGTAAATGCGACGATACACGAGTGACAGGTTGAGACGTTCCCTTGCTAAGAGCAACATGGCTGGAATCAACTCTAATGTACACGTTTAAGGGGCATTACATCGAGACATTCTTTTTCTAAAAACAAGGTCACATTATTGGATTAAAAAAAAAAGAAAAGAAAAAAAAAAAAAAAGTGTACAATGATTGGGAACAGCACAAATGCATCTTAAGTGGAAATGGGGCCGTCTCATTGTAGATATAAAAATTTATTTTGTAAGACCTCGATCTGCCCTTTCTGTTCATGGACATGATCTGCGACAAAAAAAAGAAAAACGAACACATACATGGCTTAAAATATAAAGTGTGTAGAACAGACAACATAAAAGCACAAACACAGAGAGGGGGGAAAAAAAAGCGACCACATTTTAACCCATTCTATGCTTTCCCTATATATATATATATTTTCTTACTCTAACTCAATACACAGCTGTAGAATATTTTAGTGGGTGCGAAGATGCACTTTAGATCTAACTTTTGTAAAAAATAAGACATTATAAGACACCAATTGGACATTAAACTTGCATGGGATCCATGTTGAGCAGGATGGAACTCCCGGGATCATCTTACTCACGTCTGTAAAACACCTGCAAATGTAAGATTCGTATGTTTCATTGAAATCCGGGGTTCTGGGTGGGATGTTTTGATAGTCGTCGTGTGCTAATGAAACTTAAACAATGAAGCCCTGGAGAACATTTCCACTGATGCAAAAGCAAATCAGTGAAAATGTCATTCCCTCAGATTTCATACACATGAAAAACAGGAGCTGGTGCCTATAGGAAGTGCCCTACACGTCACGGTGGCATTGGTTGGTGGAGATTTAGAGGACTTGGAGCTTTTTTGTTTTTTAAAGCGCTGGTGCTTTAATGAGGGCAAACCTACCCATCTCGACGCCGAGATATCCCCTTTAACCCCAGGGTCTAAATACTGTCATAGTGAACGGTTATTTGAGAGATTTTCAGGGCCAAAATACATGCTTGAATGAAAACTGTTCCTTTTCCACGTGTGATCACTCAATAGTCGTTATAAACGTTGGAAACCTGAGAGCAGAGTCTGAATTGAAGAAACCTTGATGAAAGGACATGAGTAGAATGTGCGAATCACAGAACCAATAAAAAGGAGATGTTTCTAGAAATCATAAAAAGGAGAAAATATGGTCTGAATTCAATATTCATATTAACAAAAAAATTAAAAAACAACAAAGAAAAAGAATGATTCACTATTATAGTCGCCTTAAAGCTCGTTTTTTGTCCGTTTTCTTTTTAGCAACTCCGGTATTATTGCTACTGCTTGTACCACTGGCACTGCTACTATTTGTGCCATTGGTTGTAGCAACAGTATTCGCAGCGCCAGCTGTAATTGCACGTTTGCTCGGATCTCCTGCGTGTTTCTTGGGCTGTGGTCCATCGGGCTCTGGAGCTCCTGAGCTTCCTCCCATAGCGTGGATCTCGGTTAATAGGTGGGCACGGGAGGCATATTCTGCATAGTCCTCCAACAGTAACCTCCCGGCCTCTTCATTCAGAGCTGACTCTGGATTTGGATGAATCAGTAAGCATTTAATGGTCTGCGGAAGAGATGAGAGAGAGTATGATGAGATTTTGGAAACAGAGGGAGGTCTCCAATAACAAACACTAAATCCTAAAGCAGCAAATAACAGCAACATTAAACGATTACATTTTTTCTTACTGTTGTGGTTTTTAGCCAATGCTTATGCATTTGAACACCAATATTTTTTCCCTATTTTTTTAATTAAGCTTGTTATCTTGCTGCGTTTCTCCGTTCATTTTTTTTTTAACCTTTGTGTACTACAACAGCTAAATTATGTTTTCAAATGTGATTTACTGCGGCTTTACTACATTCAAATGCTTGTTTTCCATGTTTGTATATTTAATTTATGCATATGTAATTTAATTATACAAAATTAAATAAATGATATATTTTCTATATTCTCTAATCTGAATAGCGCACGCGGATTTTGAACGTTTTCTTGAATACATTTTGATTTTCGTTTTTTTTCTTGCATTTTTTTTGGGTGGCCGTGGACGTGTTCGTACCTCCGAAAATCTGTTAGTCAGGCATTTGTAGGTTCGTAGGCAAAAACTAAGAATTATTTTGATAATCGATTAATCGGACGCTTATTTATTTTTCCCGAACAATACCATTTTTTTATTATTATTAGGTGTTTTGCTTATTATAACTATAAAACCAAGGTTTTATATATATAGTCATCAGTGTCACCTAAGAATTTGTAAGCTGCATCTCTTGATTTTCAGTGTTCCATGTGAAATCTATTGAACACAAGAGACTGGATTATCCATTACCATTACAAGGGCTTTACATATACAGAGCAATGTATTGAAAGAAAAAAACAAAACAAAAAAATCTTACTTTTGTTTTGTAGTCATTCAGCCTTTTATATGCAATAATAAGAATAATGCAATAATGGTTCACCGGTTACTCTGGTAACAACAGAAACAGACCTGATGCAGGTCATGTTTGAAGGGGAGGAAACAAAAGCGTTCTTATTTATCACCCATGCATGCACACAGTTTAACTGCTGCTATGAATTTAATAGGATTGTATGCAGTTTTATTTAAGCGTAGAAAAGCAATTTTGCACACAATAGCCCCTAGCGGTCGAAAAGTGTAATAGCAGGTAACGTGATAATGAACAGCTTCCATACAATTTATTGTCCATGATATTTGCATAATTAAAAAGGTAATTATTGATTGTGTGCTCACAAAACCGATTTGAATTGTGCCTTATTTGAAGATTTCCCTCATGCAGCTTCGCAGAGGGAGTCATTTGTTTTTAAGGAATCACTGAAAAATATGTCCTGACTGATGAGTGGTTTATCAGTGCAGTTTGTTTATCAATTATTTATAATATGGATTTCCATAACATTGTAAAGCTCTAAAGGTACCTGGGGCAAAAGCATGCGTGCACACAGAAAATATTATTCAATGGAATAATCATTTCCATAACAAATTACTCATATAAAAAGTGCAATAGTGTCTGCATTGTTTTCTGTGATGTAACATCTCCTGAGACCTTTTGTTCCATGTCATCTGTAATAAGCAGCACTCTGAGCAGAATACTGCGCTTTTTAATGGAAAACTATCATATATGGCCATTCGAAAACGTCTGTTCATGCAAATGACTGTGGCTGTACACTTTCACACGAATTTTACGAGTGGGATTAACAATAACCAGCATGTAGAGCTCTGGTTACGTAGGTCTGAATAATACCAAGTTTGTTATAACAAATTGTTCATCTGTTCTGCTTACCAGTAATACATGTCTGAGGCCGAGCTCTGCCTTCCAGTCTCTCTTCAGTACATTGACACAGATCTCACCCTTGTGGCCAACATTTGGATGAAATATCTTGGTCAGGAAATAGCCCCGGGGTGGTACGGCAGGAAAATCCTTCCCCAAGACCAAGCGCATTCTGAACACACCTCCTGCATACGGGGTCCCTTCTGTTCAAGGCAAACACAAAGTGCAAATAAGAAACCTCTTGTGTTTAAAATATTTAACAGAGAACATGAAGACAAGACAAAGAATTACTACCTGGCCCCTCAATGGCAGTGTGAAGTTCTGTGATGTCTTCCTCGCTGGGGTAAATTTTGATTCCCTCTGGTGGGTCTGCTGCCAGTGCAGACACTTCTTTATACACCAGTCTTAAAACTTGGGGAGGCAGGTTCTCCACATTCGAGTTCTGTACACAATAAAATGTTTAAAAGGTTTGTGTTGGGGGGGGGGGGGGGGATTTGAGTGGGTTTCAAACGCGTCACCTCCAATTTAAGTGAAGATAATTGAGAATTCTTTCACTCTGTATATTCCCCGAAAAAGAAAACGGAACACGGCTGGATTAGAAAAAAGTCGTATTTATGACGCTTAGTTAAGAGAGTGGGATGACGGAGGTGTGTGATATGAAAATTGCTTCCAGGTGCAGTGGTGGGCACAGTGATGATGAGAGCAAGGAAATTTCTACACGGTGGTTTAAAATATAGCTTCATGCCCAAATCAATGGCCAATTTAGCCTGGGGAGAGCTGGATTAAGGGGAGGTACGTATTGATCGTTTTATTTCTGTGCACAGTGTAAAACAAAAACGGTTATTTAAACACAAACATGGCTTGTCCTCCATCTATTTACGCACTTTGTTTCTTTTCACTTGATTGCCTTTGCTTATATTACAGTACCTCGAACATCTCCACACATGCTAGCAACAAAATGTTTTATCATTATAATTAGCAGCAAGCTTAATCTTTCTTTTTCACAAAGAACTTTCAAATAATAAAACTGAATTTTACATAAATACTTCTTTCAAAACCTGCTTTGGGAAACTTGACTTTAAGCCATATCTGGTTCTTCCCCAAACTGTTATACATAATTGTATATGATGTCTTTCAATTCAGTAGCATTACATTTTCCCTTAAGTAGGAGACCCAAACCTGTTCCAGCAGGACAAATCCCCCTGTGCACAAATCCAGATCTATAAAATATCGTATAAATGGGTTGGAATAAAAGAACTGAGTAGCCTCTTTACAGCTTTGATCTCAACTCAATTGAACACCTTTTGGGATGAATTAAATCACTGACTGCACCCCAGGCCTCATCACCCCACATCAGAACCTGACTTTAATAATGCTCTTGTTGCCAAATGACCACAAATTTCCACAAGCACAATCCAAAATCTAGTGAACATCTCAGAATGATCAGGTGAATAACTTAATTAATATGCAAATATTAGTATTAGTTTACTGGCTACGTCATGCATATATTAGTTCCTTCCCCCTAAAGTTACATGGTGATGCTGGTACTTTTATTAAGAATAACCATGTCATTTTTTCCTCCTGTTTAATACAGAAAATTAATTCCATTGCGGTTAATTTTAAGTTATAAAAAATTTATATATATATATATATATATATATATATATATTTAACTTAGGTTCAATTGAATTGAATTTTAATAAGTTTAGGGGAGGGAATAAAAGGTCAATGGATATTGACCTGAACAAAAAACGTAACAAAAAATTAACACACACATGCAAGGAAAGTTCCCGTACTGAATAATTACATGGTTTACTTTTATTTTAATGAAGTTTCTTTTTTTGTTCCACTTTATTGAGCTGCTGTTACTTTACTACATTTTGCCCTTGTGCCCACTGGTACAGCCAAACTGTTCTCTGGTAACTGAGCCCATAGAGCTCACAGTCCCGAGTGACTGCTGAACAAATCATTATATAACTAAACTAAATATTAGATGAAGGTGAACTTTTGCTGAGTAAATTCTGCTAGCCTATTCCCCATGTGCCATTGACGTCGTTTATCATTCACTAACTAAAGTTAGAAAAGTTAGCCACGGCTAGCTAACCGCACTACCGGAGTATTATGGGATGTAGCTGGTATAATACACATAAGACAAAATAAAGTGTTAAAAGCAGTAGAAATGGCCGTCTTGTGCTTACCATGTCGAGTGTAGTTATAAAAGTGAAGCTGAATCCAGTCCAAACAGCAGCTCGCTCCGAGACTCACCGGTCGGTCGGTGGGGGGAGGAGGTTTGATGCTAACGTTAGCTAGCTGTATATTAAGTTACACTATAGCTAGCAGCGCTCCAGGACAGTGACAGGGTCCAACATAACGTCAATTAATGCCAACGTGTTTCAAATAATACAAAGGAAAAGTCTTGTTGGATTATAAAAAAAGAAAACACCAGTGAGTGTTTGCTCGGCTAGCGAAATTCGATATATAAAAACCCAGCTAGCGGTACAGCTAACGCTAACTCTGTTGGTCTTGCTAGTTTTCTCGACGCGAGAAGTTTCCTCTAGAGCTCAGCAACGCGGATTAAACAGTTACATATAAAACGTGTTTTTTTTTAAAGCGTATCTTGTAATGCACTGTGTTTAACCACTGAGCCTCTCGGTATTTAGCAAGCTAGTAGGTTTTGACACAGGAACAAAAATACGAACACGTTAAAAAAAAAAAAGAAGCCGCCTCTAACCAATCACCGTGTGATATAGGAACAACCAACCGGTCGAACCAATTAAATAACGTCCCACTGCGACGTCACTGCTCTTCGTAGCCTTACAAACCGGCAGAAGTGGCGAATGCGAAAAATGCTCCTATTTGATTGGTGCGTTTGAAAAACTCAGTCCCGCACTAAACCCGTCCCACGGTACAGCGTTGACATTAGTTCCGGTTGTGTTTAATACAAGTAGCAGTGAAGGTTCAATCTTGTGCAAATTTATAAACTTATCATTAATTTTTACTTTAAACAAGGATTTCCAACCCCAAATTGATTAATTGGGGTTGAAATTATTTCCCAAACCAATAAAAACAAAACAAAATAAAGGTGCTACATGGCAGAACCAGTAAACTTAAGCCCTATTCGGACATGATTTTTTTCCCAATGAAAGAAACTGAAATTCTTTCTTCGCATATCACAATGATGTAAGAAAATTGAGGTCAGAGCCAGCCATGATACAGTGCCCCTGGAGCACATAGGGTTAAGGGCCTCGCTCATGGGCCCCAATGGTTATACTGGGACTTGAACCCCTGACCTTCTGATGTGATGGGGTGGATCAAGTGCTGTGATTTTTGTTGTTGTCAAAGCCATGTCTGTGTCTGTGTGTTCTTCTACGTTATTTTTGAAGAATTGTATTATTATTAGTAGTAGTAGTAGTAGTAGTAGTATTGTTATTATGAGTTTGTTTGTTTAGCTGTGGTGACTGTATTACAAATCCTAACCTTCGAATACTCTTTGCTCTTGTAGTTTATTTATTTACTTTTTTAAAATTTTTTTATAAATAACTAAACCCAAAAAATGCTCCACGAGCTTCCCTATCCAGCTGGTGTAGAAAGGGGCGTGTTCCTGGGTGTCGCCATCATCATCATCATCATCATTAACAACAACAACACAAGCAGCAGCACTGATGCTTCCGGTTCACCATTTTGCGGAAGACAGCCCAGAGTCCTGTTTACAGACTAACAGCAGAGCTGAGCATTTAGACACGTGTATTTAGATGTGTTTATATTTACGGACGAGACAAATTATTTAGATTGGATTAACGGCCAGGTGGAGTTCATGCCTGGTGAAGTTTCTGCTTAAAGGTAAGGAGATCCACCTGATAGTACTGCTAGTTAGCAACCTAGCAAAGGAGCAGGGGAGTGTGTGTGTGTGTGTGTGTGTGTGTGTGTGTGTGTGTGTGTGTGTGTGTGTGTGTGTGTGTGTGTGTGTGTGTTTGTGTTTTAAACGAGTCTGCAAGACACGTGATGTTTATATATATATATATATATATATATATATATATATATATATATCTCTATGTGTGTGTGTGTGTATATAAATATATTATTTTTTATTACTATTTGATTGTATGAACCAGTAAAGTAGGGCGCATTGTTTAAACTGTGTGTGTGTGTGTGTGTGTGTGTGTGTGTGTGTGTGTGTCCAGCTGGATTTCAGCAGTGTGAGAGAGTGAGCATGAGCGGGTTGGAGGTGTTTCATGAGAAGCAGAGGTTGGAGCTGTGCGCTATTCACGCCCTTAACAACGTGCTGCAGGAGAGAGTGTTTACGAAGGAGGCTGCTGATGACATCTGCAAGCGGTGAGAGCATCGATTGGTTGATTGATTGTTAACAGCAGTATGGAGCTGCCTTCTTTTAGAATCAGAATCAGACTTTGACTTGGCGACAGGAGCTTCCAGTGTGGGAGAAAGTACATGTTTCAACATATGATAGTTCAGGCATACATACGAATTACACAGTAGAGATGGAATATAAAAATATAAGAAAAACAGACATGACGTATAAGAGTGGAGGAAGGTGCACACAGGTGGATTATGTTCTATGCAGGAGATGCAACCTGAAGGAGATTGGAGACTGTAAGGTGTTGGCGGGGGACAGTGTAGCTAGACAGCATCGGATGGTGGTCTGTAGGATGGTTTTGGAGGTGAAGAAGAAGAGGAGCAAAGTGAGGACTAAAAGAAGAATAAGATGGAGGAAGACTGTAGTGTGAGATTCACGGAAGAGGTCAGACAGGGGCTCTGTGGTGGTGAAGATGTGCTGGATGATTGGGCAACTACTGCAGAAGTGATAAGGGAGACTAGATTAGGTACTTAGTGTGACATCTGGAAATAGAAAGGAAGATAAAGAGACGTGGTGGTGGAATGAGGAAGTGCAGGAGAGCATAAAGAGAAAGAGGTTGGTGAAACAGAATTGGGATTGACAGAGTGATGAAAAAGTAGGCAGGAGTACAAAGAGATGCGGCAGCAGGTAATGAGGGATGTGGCGAAAGCTAAGGAAAAGGCATATGAGGAGCTGTATGAGAAGTTGGACACAAAGGAAGGAGAAAAGGATTTATACCGATTGGCCAGGCAGAGGGACAGAGCTGGGAAGGATGTGCTACAAGTAAGAGCAATAAAGGATGGAGATGGAAATGTGTTGAGGAGATGGAGGGAGTATTTTGAGCAGCTGATGAACGAGGAAAATCGAAGAGAGAGAAGGTTGTGTGGAGAGAGAAGGTGTGGAGATTGTGAAGCAGGAAGTGAAAAGGGTTAGTAAGGAGGAAGTGAGAGCAGCGATTAAGAGGATGAAGAGTGGAAAGTCGGTAGGACCAGATGACATACCAGTAGAAGCATGGAGATTTTTTAGGAGAGATGGCAGTGGAGTTTTTAACAAGATTGTTTAACAAGATTCTGGAAGGTTGAGAGGATGCCTGAGGAATGGAGAAGGAGTGTGCTGGTACTGATCTTTAAGAATAAGGGAGATGTGCAGACCTGCAGTAACTACAGGGGAATAAAGCTGATCAGTCACACCATGAAGTTATGGGAAAGAGTAGTGGAAGCCAGGCTGAGAGAAGAGGTGACCATCTGTGAGCAACAGTATGGTTTCATGCCGAGAAGGAGCACCACAGACGCATTATTTTCTTTGAGAATGTTGATGGAGCAGTATAGAGAAGGTCAGAAGGAGTTGCATTGTGTTTGTGGATTTGGAGAAAGCGAACGACAGGGTGCAGAGAGAGGAGTTGTGGTTCTGTATGAGGAAGTCAGGTGTGTCAGAGAAGTATGTGAGGGTGGTGCAGGACATGTATGAGGACAGTGTGACAGCAGTGAAGTGTGCAGTAAGAACGACAGACTGGTTCAAGGTGGAGGTTGGATTGCATCAAGGATCGGCTACGAGCCCTTTTCTGTTTGCAGTGGTGATGGACAGGTTAACGGACGAGGTCAGACAGGAGTCTCCGTGGACTATGATGTTTGCGGATGATATTGTTATTTGTGGTGAGAGTAGAGAGCAGGTTCAGAAGAGCCTGGAGGTGGAGGAAATCAGGTGTCTGGGGTCAATAGTGAATGGTAATGGAGAGTGTGTTAGAGAAGTGAAGAAAAGAGTGGCCAAGTAGAACTGTTTTAGCTAATGTTGTTGGACAGTCGAATTATGGCTAAATCATTTTTTAAAATAATTTGCTGTTAGACACATAGCGCGTCTCCACCTTCCGCTTGAGGATGCAAAACCGGTGCTCAATAGTGTTCGGGTCTGGAGACATACTTGGCCACTTCATCACCTCCAGCTTCTTCAGCAAGGCAGTTGTCATGTTTGAGGGTCGTTATCATGTTGGAAATCTGCCGTTTCTGAAGGGACAGCAGAGGGCGTTATGTTCTACTTCAGAATGTCACAGTACATGTTGGAATCCATGTTTCCCTCAATGAACTGCAGCTCCCCAGTACCAGCAGCACTCATGCAGCCCCAGACCATGATGCTACCACCACCATGCTTTACTGTAGGCAACACACAATTTTCTTGATACTCCTCATCAGGGCATCTCCACACATGCTGGACACCATCTGATCCAAACAAGTTTATATTATTCTCATCAGACCACAGGAGATGGTTCCAGTAGTTCATGCTCTTGGACAGGACGTCTTCAGCACTCTGTTTGCAGGCTTTCTCGTGAGCCAGCTTAAAAAAAAGTTACCTTCTGGGACGACGGTCATGCAAACAGACTTGAGCACTGACGAGTGGACCTTCAGCTTCTCCAACCTCTAAAGCAATGCTGCAGCACTTACGCTTCTGTGTTTTAAAGCAGCTTTTGCACCTGACGCCCCAGCATGTGGACTCAACTTCTTTGATGGACCCTTGCGAGGTCTGTTCTGAGTGAAACCCATCTTGGAAAACCTCTGTATGACCCTGGGTCACTTTACTGTAACTCAGATTCAGGGTTTTACAGATCTTTTTGTAGCCTCGGCATCTTTGTGGAGAACAACAATTCTAATTCTCAAATCCTGTGCAAGGTTCCATGTTGAACATCCAGTGGTCAGTATGAGAGAATTGTACTCAAAGCACCGCATTTTAACTGCTCTAATACAAGATACACAAATTTGGACGGTTCTGTCAAATTATAATTTTTTTAAAGAATAATTTAAAGAGTTTTAATTCGTGATTAATCGCAACTTAATCACACATCAGGCACATCAGTTTTTTAACAATCGTTTAGTATTTAAAAATTACTTTTTGGTTGAGTTTATTTTTAATATCTGAGTAATGAAAGGACATTGTAAATAAATGTGTGTTGCCTTGAACGTTTTAATTTCGCCTTTTTTTATATTTCTTTCTTTTTTTAATTCAAAATGGTTGAACAGAAATGCGCGCTGCATTAATCGCGCATTAATAATGCTAACAAGCTTATGTTTTGTTTTTTCCTTTTGAAATGACACTGGGTGTGAAATATCGTGGCATTACGCAAATTAGTCCATCGTTTCGAAATCGCACCAGCTGGTGATAAAAATTCAGAGGAAAACATGACGCCTTTGTAAGTGTCATATCTTATATGCAACAAAAGGGATAAAAAAAAAGTCCCTCAATTGTTTTAATTAAAATAACTTTCATAAACAAATGACTTTTAAAGGTTTTGCGTAATAACTACAAACTAGGCATTTTCCTTTGATTTTGTTCATTTAATTATTTATTCATTTATTTATTCTGAACAAATGACTCATTTGTTAACTATATAACTCAAAAAGTAAATGTTTTGGAGCATTGAAATGAAAATGTCAGAAGAAGACAGGCCACATTTTACAGGTCTTATCATCATTACTTATTCCAGCATGCTTTATTCCTTATCTTTGGATAACAACATATTTCAAATGTCAACCCACTGCAACGTCGCATTGGAATTCTTTTGTCGTTGCATCGTCATCATGGATGTTATTATGTCAATAAATGCTAATCATTGCTTAAGTGTATAGTACAGGAACAGAATAACAGCTAACTGTGTGTGTGTGTGTGTGTATATGTGATGAAATAATGGATTATTTTCCTCCTTAGCCTTGCCCCACAGTGTGTAGTGAACCCGCACCGCTCTGTCCTGGGTACGGGGAACTATGACGTGAACGTGATTATGGCGGCTCTCCAGAGTCGTGGATTGGCTGCAGTGTGGTGGGACAAACGTAGGTCAGTTTGTTCGTCACTTACACAAAACAATAAACATTTTTAGCCTTGGCGCCAATCATGTTCCATTTATAAATGTAACTATTGTCATATTGTGATGATGCACTGTACATTTATTTACTCTTGCTTTCTTCTCAGGTCGGTGCAGAGTTTATGTCTGGAGAAAGTACAAGGTTTTATATTGAACGTCCCTTCACGGGTGTCGCTAGGAATCGTGTCCCTCCCACTGAGACGCAGGCACTGGCTAGCGGTCCGGCAGGTCAATGGGCAGTACTACAACCTGGACTCTAAGCTTAAGAATCCTGTTTGGATTGGAGGAGAAACCGAACTCAAGTGAGTTTTATTACCGGAAGTGGCGACGGTTATTCTTTCTAAAACCCGCAGCAAACGTGACTGCCATTGTTCAGACTGTTATTGTTATAGGCTGTTTTTATGCAGATTTAGCTAATACTAGCATAGTCTAGGAGTTCCATCCACAGACCAAATTAATTTGACCTCCAGGTTCACTTGACTTTAGTAAAGCTTAGGGTCCTATCAGGATCCGAGACAATTCCGCAAAGATTTGATTTGCGTATTTAATTGGTGTTCTGTATCGTTTTATTTGCTCTATATCAATAATGGCGATTTAAACTAATTAAACACAGGGAACGAACGAAAAAAAACAAATTGTATCATTCTACCCACCAGCCTGTATTATTTACTCGCAAATTGTCTCTCCCTGTCCATCTCTCCAGCCAATTTCTTAGTGAGCAGTTGTCTCAGGATGTTGCCGAGATGCTTCTCGTAGTCCAGAGAGAAGTGGAGGAGGATGGAACATGGCTTATTTCAGATGACCGTGAGAACACAGGGCAGTGAAGTTCTTTTAATACCGGACAGTCATGTGCAGAGCAGCATTACCAAAGAGGAAGGAAACATTCCCAGATGGTCACCTTTACACACTGAGACGTCTAATTGAATGGTTCACATAAGGGACATCTTCTGTGTAATAAATGGGATATTATTATTTTTATTATTATTTTTTTTAAATGAAAGGATGCAGGCAGGATGCTTGTATGTGGCACCGAATGACACTAGTGCATCACCTGCCTCTCTTCGTTCTTGCCCTCTTTTAATTTTTTCTCAGGATAAGTGCTTGAGTTTTAAAAATAACATTTAAGCAGGTTTATTTGTTCTGCATCTATGCACTGCATTTCTGAGGTAGACGAAGGTGTGTATCTAACTATGCACGGAAATGCTACACACAGTCTTTGTAAATAGAATTCAAGTTGTGAGTGGTTTCTGTTCATACAGCTCGGCATATTTTGGGGAACTTGTTCTCCGGACTCTCTTTTTATTTGCTTATGGTTCTGATCACATCTCAGAGGATACAAGTGGAATGAAGTATTCACTAAAAAAAAATTAAAATAAATTGACTGTTATTTGGAAAAAATAATGTTGTCTCAGTCTGTGACTGCTGTAGTCAACACCATGCAACAGTTCAATTAAATACTAATTGAATACTCATCTAATTGATTGCAAACTAGACAGTAGGCTGCTTTGTAGTTTATTGGCTTCCTGTTTGTCATCATGCACCAGAGACCTACCTATCTGGTAGTGGCATTTACATCTGTAGTCAGCTGTGTTTTCTGGCAACATCTGTAAACAAGTCTCTATATACAAGTCATAAATATATGTACACCGACAAAGATCTCATAATTCAGAACTTAAGCTTTAAGAATCAGTGTAACAGTGAAGGAATTCTAGCACTTTTTATATGTAGTTCCCCAGAATGCAGAATACTGTCTAAATGGCTTGCCCAAAAATGCCCTATGAGGGTACTGGAGGTAAAAAGCTCAAGAAGCACGTATTATGAACTGGAAATGGTTACACTGCTGACCTTCAGCCAATTTGGTAGGCGTAAGGACTATTCTAAACTATATGCATATTTTTTTAAGGATTCCTGTAGTTGCCTATACATTTGATTAGCCATAAAATTAAACCTGCAGACAGGTGAAGTGAAAAACCCTGATCATCTCTTTACAGTAGCGTCTGTCAAGGGCTGAGATATTAATTACCAAGTGTTCTAAGAGCTGATGTGTTTAAAACAGAAAAAATGCACAGTGGTAAGTATCTAAGCAAGTTCTACAATGAGCAAATGATGTCTAGACCACTGGGTCAGAACATTAAAATGGCAGGTGCTCCAATGCCCCAATAAGGGACATCATCTGGTTTGGTCGTACAGAAAAGCTACTGTAACTCAAATTGTTGTAAAAGTTTAGGCTGGCTCTAATGGAAAGGAGTCCAAATGGAGGCAAATAGCAATGGCTACATGAGAATCAGAACTACACCGTAATGCAATGGAAGAAGATGATCTGGAATCTTGCGTGAATCACTCTGATGGTCATTGATCCGAGCTTTACTTTAATAGTGTATGGGCCTTTATACCTCATCAAGAATGCACAGTGCAGGTAAGGACCATTATTGAGGAACTGCAGGTTTGCAGGCGCAAGATTCTTTCCTATGTATATACACAGTTTTGCCATCAAGCATGACAATAAAGAGTGGCCTTGGTCTGCCAAAAACTACTTCTGTATAATGCATAACATAAATCATTGATATGGATGTGTACTTGTCTGACCAGGTTCATTCCAGTGAACCCAAAGGGCACACTAAGAATGTTTAGTGGTAAGAGAGGAGCTGACAGCATGTCCTGCCAGTAGATGGCTCATCTCTGGCTGCAATTTTACCCCATCAATACAATGAACAATAGAATTAGTCCAAGAGAGGCCTGCTGGGGGTGAGGGTGGGGCAAATGAATGATGAGATTGTTCTTTGGCCCTTTGCCAGCTGCAGCAGTTCAGTGTGGTCCCCTTAATGAATGGTGAGGTATTACAGGTCATTCCATGATGAAATATTTTCAGATCAAGGACCTATAACTTGTTACACAGGCTGTTCTTTTGCTTAAACAGAACAGAAAAGCATTCTAATGTTGACACAACCTTGGAGTGAGCCTTTCTGTGATTTCTTCTGCTATGTATTTGGAATATTGAACAATGGTATATGATGAGTTATGAGCTTCTAAAATCTAGGAAGTTGTGACTTTGAAAAAGCTTCCATTATTCCTATAAAGACAAACAACACTCCTTTGGGTAACACCAAATGTAAAACAGTTGAAGAAACCTTCTCCAAGCAATAGTGTGGTATCCTCTGCCTGTGGCATGAGCTCATTCTGTGGAAGTTCTAGAGTGGCTTTCTACTCTGACCACAAGGCACACTCTCATGACTAATAGTTCTCAGAAGAGTGCTATTTTTGGTGGTGGAGGATGATTCTTACACTGCATTATTCTTTGCCAATTAGTACCCACCAGGGTTCTCGCTCTCCCTATGATCATTCTGAGGGTTCCCTCAGAAGTAGGAAGTCAGGTTTAGAAGATGTCATTTTTAACCTCTGCATATTTAAGCTACGAATTGCAAAACCAACCATGGACATATCTGTGTTCTTATTAACAACATGCTAACCAACATATCACTGCATGATATCTCTCTCTCTCTCTCTCTCTTTCTCTCTCTCTCTCTCTCTCTCTCTCTCTCTCTCTCTCTCTCTATATATATATATATACAGTATATATATATAGACAGACAAAGGTATTGGGACACCTTTCCTGCCATATGTGGTTCTTATCCAAAAACTGTAAACATATGAGTAAACTTTC